>NC_056746.1:388722429-388817429 GCF_019279795.1 Protopterus annectens
CGTTTAAGCTAGCATTCACATCCAAGATAGTCATTCTGTTTTAGTGATCTCCCCTTATTTTCTGTGTATTTAAACCTAATCAGTGACATTCAGAATTATATACCTGCTTGTTCTTTTAAATAAAACTAATTTTCTCTATTATCACTCTTTTTATGAAATCCATATTTATTGTATGCATCTCAGTTTATGCTACTTAACTGTTTAGAGTCTATAACTGTTTCAAACCATTTTTGTTGGGATTTATATTTATGCTAAAATGTATTTGTTTGAATTTTGATGCTGTGCTATTATAATTGCCTTTTGGCCCATACTAGACTATCAGTCTGCAGACTATTCTAAGCCTAGCCATAACCAGAGGTCAGAATTAAACCCTGTACCTTATATCTATAATGTTAAGACCTTAACCGTTATGCCAACAGATGTCTGTTCCAGGTAGATACTGTAATGTAAATGCTCATACCAAATATATACAGCAATGTAGATGCCTGTAACAGATTGACACAGTGCTAGGAGATACAGTCCTATAGATGCCCATATCAGATGAATACATTGTTGTAGATGCCTGTACCAGAGGAATTAGTGTTATAGATGCTTGTACCAGATGAATACTGTGTTGTAGATGCCCATATTAGATGAATTAGTGTTATAGATGCCCATACAAGGTGTAGATGCCTGTGTCAGGTGGATATAGTCTTTTAGATGCTTGTCTCATGTGGATACAGTGCTGTAGTTGCCTGTGGCAGGTAGATAAAGCATTGTAGATGCCTATACCAGGTGGATATCATGGTGTAGATACAAACAATAGGTGTATATACAGTGTTGTAGATTTCTGGACCAAATGCATATGATGTTGCAGGTGGCACAGTTCTGTAGGTGTTCATTCTAGATATACACAGTGATGTAGATGACTGTAGCAAGAGGTTGTGAGGTCCATACCAGGTGGATATTGTGCTGGAGATGCCCCTGCAAATGGTTACACTGCTGTAGATGCCTGTACCAGGTGCCTACATTGATAGTGATGCCTGTACCAGGAGGAGGCAGTGCTGTGGCTTCATTGGTTCATAGGCTGTTGCTAGGCAATTGATCAGGATGATCATCTGTAGCCTAGCCACTGCATATTCCCATTGCTTGTTCCTCATTTCAATGAGGATGTGCTAGGAGAGACCATGGATGTACTTGTGGTTACCCATCCACAAATCTAGTTTGCATCTGAAGAGTATGAGGGAACTACATTGTTTAATATGAAGTGGTTGTCTGCAGCTTAGCTGAGTGGTGGAAGTTGTAGCCAGATACAGCACTTTGCCATAAAGTAGCACTGAGGCACTGGCTGGGCAACTGTGCAGTTTCAAGGTGGGATTATAAGTCTTGGGAAGGGGGGATAAAACAGAAACACAGTCCCCTTTTAGTTGCAATGACTTGCATCTGTGGAGATTGCTGTGCCTATCATTGAATGATGCACAGCTAAGCAAAAAGAACAGCAGCAGCACATACAGCAGATTAAAAAGCAACTGAGAAAACAAGTAGCCAATCTGAGAACAATCTATAGCAAAGCCAGCAATGACTGAAGATTCAGAGAAGCAGTAATATTGCCTTCTCAAACAAAATAACTACCAAAGCAAACTAGAACATTTAAGCTGTGTCTAAATTAGGAGTTATAGAGAAGCAACAGTGTAATAAAAATGTGCATTTTCCTGGTCTTATAGGAGTTGGTATAGAATCAAATTTAGTGATATTAGGTCACAATCGTTTTTAGTAATGTCACAGCTGTGATGCTAAGAGCACGCTAGCCAGAACAAGAGCAATGACATCTACAGCACAACACAGCAATGTAAAGCAAGTAAAAATATATATAGCCATTTGGAGAAAATCTTATTACAAAACTAGCAGCGATTAAACACATAGAACAGCTATAATATTACCTTATCCCACAAGATCGGTACAAAAGCAGTACTGTGCCCAAATGATCAAATATAGTAAAAACAACAAGAAAGTTGTCTTTTATGTAAAAATGGCACTGAAATAAATGTTTGCACTTCCCTGGTCTTATAATGGCTGGTATAGAGCCAGATGTGCATAAATTAGGTCATTGTCGGTTTTTTTAGCAGTAGCTCAGTTATGCAGCTTGGTGTATCCCAGCCAAACTGTCTTGATGGCCGTGCCCAAGTGCATACAGTTCTGCATATGTTTGTACTCTGTGAATACATTGCTGCAGATGCCCATACCTGGTGTATACAATTGCTGAAGATGTTGGCACCAAGTGGATAAGGAGCTCTATATACCAGCGCTATGTAGACCTATTTCAGGCACACCCAGGTGCACACCACCATACATTAAAACAAACCAGTGTTAATTAATTAAGAATAGAAAACATTTGCATTGTAGTCAATGGCCTTAAAACATGCAAACAGAAATAAAACACCAATGAGGCAAAAACTACTTAGCTGCATAAAAGCCATTCCATATGGGGAATATCAAGTTGTCTGTAATAGCAGGCTAGTGTAATCATAACTTGGATCTTATGGACAAAACCAATGGCAGGGCAAAGGTCAAAATCAAGAAAATGTTTAAATATTATTCTAATACACTTAAAAAAATAATATACTAACCTATTTATCACCAACATGGATTTTTCTGAACAATATGAAAAATGAAACTTTAATGTCTAGTACTACTGACTGACTATAATTCATAAATTTACTGGAAAATTAAAATTATTTTGACAGAACAAAAATATAAGACAAAAGCAAGGATGTTCTGCAAAATCAGGGAGGTGAGAGTTACCGACAAGTAGGCTGAACCAGTTCATTTCTAGAGTCTGTTGGACTCTAGGAATCAGCAAAGATTTCCTGACATTAACTACTGTTAAAATGCATACCTAACAGTGATTTTATACAATGCCAGAGAAAGTGATAGCCTATATGCATATTTAATTATATAATGCAATATGTTATTATACTTTTTTGCCCAGTTTTAGTTTTTATATTTACAAGCTGGTACTCTGTACTTGCTTTTTTGTATTACACAGAGCACACACACTGGCAGATGTATTTCTCCAGCCGGAGTCAATGTACCCCATTTCTCATTCTGCACCCAAATTTTTTTTTTTTTTTTTTTGCAATTACATTTGTTAAATGTGAAAATTGCCCACTTTTCAAAGCTGTTTCTGCAAAGTAGTGGGATGGAATTTTGCCTTCAATGTGGGTTTTTATAAACCACCAGAACATCTTGATCCGGCAGTCAGACTGTGTTAGAAGTATAATCCAACAGAAGCAAATGGCAAGAACTCTTTATGAGCTGAACAAAGGAAATATAATGAGTCTATAAGGGTCAGGACAAGGAATGAAAGTCAAGTGTACATGGAACTTAAGGCAAACTTCATTGCTACAGACTGTCTATGCATAGATATTTGTCTGTGTATGGCTGTGTTTGCTTAACTGTGTCTATGTATGTGAGTGGGATTTACCCATGGATGTGTACCCAAGTGCTTGTGTGTGTGTGTCTGTGTCTGTCTGTCTGTGTCTGTCTGTCTGTCTGTCTCTCTGTCTGCCTCTGTCTGTGTGTATCTATGTGTGTCTGTCTGTCTGTGTGACTGTGTGTCTGTGTGTGTGTCTGTCTGAGTGTGCCTGTGTGTCTGTCTGTGTGTGTGTCTGTCTGTCTGTCTGTGTGTTTAATGATAATGATTTTTTATGTTTATCCTTCTGTGATATGTGCCACAGTGTATCATAAATGCTAGGATATGATTAAATTAACACAAAACTTTAAAAAGCATACAGACATACATGCACAGTAAAGCAAAAAGCAAATTAAATATCAGCAGCACTTGTAGCTATTAACTGTGTGCAGGCATGTTCATACAAAGGTAATCTGCATATATTTTTATTGAGGAGTGTGTGGAAATTAGATTTAGGGTTATTGTTCTCAGATGTAAGTAGAATAGATTCAAATGATCTGCTATGTGGCACTTTGGTGTGAAACATCCTTGATTGCACAGTGTATTGTGACCAGCATTGACTATACAGAGCTACAACTGAAACTTTGTGCCATCACAAATTCAAACAATTTGGTTTGCTGGTCTATAGAAAACTGTGAGGACAAATGAAAACTGCCACAAAAAGACAGGATCTGTGAAGTGAAACACATGCCATTAAAATGAAAACTGCCTAAGTGATTTCATGAATTTCTCTTTTTATAGCTGTTTATACTGTGCTGTCATCATCTCATCTCTAATAGCTGGAAGATAGGAAAAATTGCGCTGTGGCACTGGGAAGGACTACTGAAGAGTTTGCCAATATTTACAGCTACGTTCAGTTGCCATCCGTGAGTAATAATTTCATTTAATAAAACAAAAACAGTTTTAGTTCTCCACTTTTTCTGAGAAAGCTTGCCTTACTATTTCAAACATGTTTGGCAGTTCCTTGGGAATTAGTTGCTGTCTGCTGTGTGTAGTCATTTCTTTTCACAAACAAGGGTGTCTGTTGAGACAGTATTAGACATGCTGGCACAATGTGATGGAAAAGGACACAGAGTTAATTAAGGGCATTTAGTTTCCATGATTTAATGACTTTACTGCTGCTTTCACAGTTTTTGACTTGTCTTATATTGTTGTTTGACTGCTGTGTTTTGCTGTCATGATAGAAATTAACAAATTTGTTCGCTGGCCATCCATCATTAAAATTATTTTCTGGCATCCCGCAATAAATCTAAGATAGTTTGGAACATTGCTGCTTTATACAGTGAAGTCCATTAACTTGATGTGCTATTTCTTTTCTGATGAGAGAGCTTGTGTTTA
The DNA here is from genome assembly GCF_019279795.1 of Protopterus annectens. Taxonomy (NCBI): domain Eukaryota; kingdom Metazoa; phylum Chordata; order Ceratodontiformes; family Protopteridae; genus Protopterus; species Protopterus annectens. The sequence goes on from NC_056746.1 coordinate 388,727,219, forward strand.
TTCCTCTCTCCTCATGCTGTTTCTAGTTTATATTACTTTCTGCACAGTCATGTGACAGCAGCTGTACTGACCTGCTGCTACTGAATGTAGAAAACAATGCAGAGGTTATCGAAGTGCATGTGATCAGGCATTCAGTGTAATGCATTTATCCTAAAGAAAGCAATAATTGTTTTTAACTACAACAAATGCACACACACACACACACACACACACACACACACACACACACACACACACACACACACACACACACACACACACACACACACACAAACACACGCACACACACACTTAATATGCGTGTGTCCATAAGCTATCATCTCTCTTTTTCTGACTTTCTTTCTCTCTCTCTCTCTATATATATATATATATGTATATATATATATATATATATATATATATATATATATATATATATATATATATATGTATTATTCTTATTAATCAATGATGAGCTTTGATCAATGGAAAATGTTGAAAATGGTTCATTAATGATCACTTTCACCTAAAGTAACATAAGTGAAGACAAATATAAACAAATGCATTACATCGCAAAAAAGCACCTAAAACTTAAGTCAGCCATACCCCCAGAAATAAAATAAACTAAACCCACAGAGAAAACTCCTGAATTATATTACAGTCAATCTGCTGAGGTTTGACTGTAATACAGTTCAATGACTTCCACCAGCAACGTAATTTAACAGAAATATCAGCATATGATCAATGTATTCCCCGAACAAACAAATGGCAAAAATAGACATCACAAAAATATTATTATGATCACAAACTACAGATAACAAAAAAAAAAAAAAAAAGATTTATGCCCAAATGCAAGAATAAAATAGACTATGGACAGAATCCAACACAGTACAGCCAAATGAAAATAGTTGACAAATTATGAGGTAATCACTGATAATGAATCACAGAAATTAATGTATTGAGAAGCAGAAAAAATGCCATAGGTAGTCGTGTGTTTATGGGATTAGTTAAAGGGTTCCACTATAATTATTGTAAGTAATTCATAAGCAGGGGGATTCATAAATATGGTTTACCACATATTTTAAATGCACAAATGGACTAAAAGTGGTATGTCAATGGAACATGAGCCTGATTTAACATTGCAATAAAGATTTGCATCATCCAAGTAAAATGTTGTGATATTGTTGCATCAACCATGCTGCGTACACCTTACTAATCCCAGCTGCAGTAAGTGGTCAAACAAATGATGAGAGGTTGGGAAAGTAAGAAAGCACACTGTGTGCCATAAAATGCATGTGGCCATTTCTACAGTAGAGTAATACACCACCAATCTGTAATGTCAACCTCCCCTGCTATGTCATTATATGTGTGGGCTTTACACAAATCTATAATAAGGTTCTGTGGGCAATGTTAGGGTCACTGTACCTATGAATGCATATTCTGTATGTCATACTGAATATCCTTTCAACCACTGCGATAGGGCTAAGTATCAACAGCCTGTCTTGTACGTAGGCTTGTGTGTGTGTACATCTGTGTGTGTGTGGTGGGGGGGGGGGGATACAAGCAAGTGAAGCTACATCAAATAGCCATAATATAATTATTGCTTCTGTCACCAGCACCCCTGCGTTAGTTTTCACAGTGTGTCCAACTGTCTTGCCTGCTATCTGTAATATGATTTATTTCTTCATTCCATAACAGTGCGTATACTCTCTGTAAACATATGCATTGCTGCTGTGTGTTTGAAGCTGCATTTATTTCCCATGATGCAGTAGCACAGCACATGGTATGTCACTCTGCTGCCAGTAAGATAAATGCACATGGGTATGCTAGGAGGGCAAGCATGTATTGTTTGGGGGAACATACACTAGTAAATAGAAATAATAATGTGGGCAACTTCCAGAGAAGAAGCTGTGTCTACATTTGGGGTGTTGGTGCGCATTGGGGAAACTATCCACATCAATTTCTCAGATATGTTTTAAAGACAGTAGTTTATTTGTAGGTTTTACTGACTGGTTTGTCTGTGTGACCTTTTTACTCATTGTTTTAGTTTCTTAGTTGGGATATTTTGCAAACACCCTAATGGTTATGGACAACGGCTGGGTATGACAACCCTGTGTTTCTAAAGGTTAACAAAACAGTCTGCTTATGCTGTGTTGATGATGCCATAAGAAGGCTTAAACATGCATGATCACAGCTAGTGGGGTTTGGTTTTATTGGCCTGCATTTGCCCTTAACAGACTTAAAAAGAAATAAAGTTGTGGGCTTTCATAACTACCATATAGCTGATACACCTGATGTCCTTAAGGGGTCATTTGTATATATCCCATGTGCTTCTAACACAAGATGCTTAAGGAATCACACAGTGGAAACTCTAGCTTAGCTAGCTTTTTCTTGTAGTTTTTATTGATTAGTTTGTCTGTGTGACCTTTTTATTCATTGTTTTTATGATTCATATTCTTTTTACCTCTGTTTAAGCAATTACGGACTTTCACCAGTAGGAAGATATTAACCTTGTTAATCATTATTAATGCTGACAGCAAGCAACCTCGGGTTTCAAGCTTCCTTTCTGTGTGCATTGACCACTGTTTTAAGTTTTACATAACAACACAGTGGGGCAATGGGACAACTGCTTAAAATTCCTTTTTCAAGATTCTCCTCATATTTAATTGAACACTAATGAAATGTATATTGGCTTGCTAGAAAATTCATGGAAAAAAATCAAGGACTGTGAAACAATATGAAAATTGTATCAAATCTTAATGGGCACATCTTAATGCGGCCTACAACATGCATGACAACTGCTACATGTTTATGCAGTTCACTTGCTACCTTACTACTTTTTAAAATGATTCTTCTCGTTATGCTCTTCTCTTACTGCAGATGTTACACCATTTTGAAGACGCCCCTTTTGATTAAGGTGTCACTTGCTTTCACAGATATTTATGACATGATTTTGAAACATCTTATCCTGGATTTGAAATGCAGATTTAACATGTTTCCCTTATGACATTATGTTGGTTACATTTAGATCATAGAATAAAAAGATACTTGAGCCGCAAAAATATGAGCTATGCCAGTAACATATGTCCAACATTGTTCACAGGATTCATAGGATTCATTGGAGTTTCAAGGCTCTTTTTGTATAATGACCATGTAGGCTTTGCAAATGCCCACCCCCAGGGTTTACCTCCTTTCTCAAGAAGAGAGAAGCCACTAAGTCCTGGGATAAATTGGAAAGAACCAGTCCAATCATCCAGGGTAAGTTTTAAGAAGATACTGAATCACATTGCTTAACTTGTAGAGGGCGTTCCCTCCAAACAAGGGAAGGTGCTGAGTGAAGAGCCTATCGGTACAACACATTATCTTTACTTACTGATGAAGGTTCAGGTCTATAGTTTTAGTGTTACTTGTGCTAGCTGACTTACTGGATGGAGGAGGTCAAGCACCACTGGATCTCTTAATGGCACAGTAAGCAAGGTGGGGGTCATACTTCAGGACTCTATAAGGCACAAAGTGCTGGAAGTGGACTTTCAGCCTCTCCTGGTAAGTAAGGTTCTTAATAGCAGACATCTTTTGATTATGTGCATCCAAAATAGAGTGTTGCACTCTATTATGGGTCTAGTCAGTGCTGAGTGTAGAGTAATAACAACATCTTTTGATCTAGATGAAATACCTTTGACTATTAGTCAATCTGAATTGAAGGACTTCTTGACTATAGTTGCCACATGATAATCATAGCAAAGGAAAGAAAAAGATACTATGAACCCATCTGTCCAGGTCCCTGACTGCCTTTTTTTTTAGTAATGCAATGTTATTTATTCTGTATGTTATGGGAACTGATGTTTTCTGAAATAAACAATACCACACTTTTTAGCAAGCCATTATCTCTAAACCAGGTATTAACTAGGGTAAGCTCATTCTGACATTTGATGGGATCTTGACAATTTTGCCCAATTTCTAGTCCTCAAAGAACTAGATGATGAGCAGGAGAGGACCCAGTACAGAACAGTGGGGAACTCCAATGGTTACTTTAGCACTTTTTGAAGATGCACTTGCCACACAAACTATATTGGTTCTGTCTTTCAGAAAAGTTTCTATCCATCTTAGCACATAAGGATGTATGTTTAAGACAGATTTTTGTATTTACAATTGCAGATGAGGTTCAGTATTGAATACTTTGACCAGACCAAGATAAGCTGTATGAACAGCCCAACCACTGCCTGTAGCTTGTACGATTTGACAGGCACGATCTACCCCTTAGTGAAGCTAAATCATTACAGGTCAAGTCAAATGAGATTCTTGATGTCATAATTAACGAGCTCACTTATGATGCATTCCCTGGCTTTACAGATTAGACTTTTTTGAAGGATATGAACTCTGAAACTCAATTTTATGTCAATAAATATTGAATTCAATCCTTCGTGATTTGTAAAAAATAACAAATTTTATGTGGGACAGACCAAATATAGGAGACAAAAATCTGGATATTTTGAGAAAATCTGGACAGTTGAGAAGTATGATCCCTGGTTTAGCACCTATGTCTCTAATGGACAACAGGCAGCCTGTAAATTGCTCATCTCCTATGCCCTTGCTTGTAAATGTTTCATCACCAAGCCCCTGCTTAGACTTACCAAGGGAACCAGCAGTTGTCAAAGATTTGGGATGCATGGCTTGACTTAAAAAAGACCCTAGTGGTCAGTAGCCTAGTACACATCAATGAACCTATGAACTTATGAACACAAGGCTGAAAAATTAAACTGTAAGCATTATTTGCTGGAGGCAAGCCCTCCTGCAGCCGTGTTGAAGGAAGTAAGTCCTGAATAAACTCTGAACTTATATATGTCAACTCCATGGTCACACAAAGACAGGCAAAATATCCTAAAACAAAGTATTCATTGCCAGCACACACTTAGAAATTACACTGACATGACTATGGAAAGCAGTGATCGGCTTTCTTTTCTTCCCACTCTTGTGCCTTGGGTACCTGACTCTTGATGAAAAGTAACTCCATAATGTGTAGAGAAGTTGAATTACCAAGGGTTCTTATTGCATTACAAAAAGAATCAGTAATTTCTACTTCTCTTATTTAATTTTATTGTATTTACAAAGTGAGCAGGTAAACTGGTGCTTGAATCCTTGCCACTCAAGCAAAAAGACACAATTACAGGCAATCTCCCTCCCTCTCTCTCTCCATATATGTGTGTATATATATATATATATATATATATATATATATATATATATATATGGGTCTACTTTCATACACCAAACGTACGAATCACCGACACACACATCCCCGACCCCAAACAACCGACAACACACCACACCGACACCGCAACATACCGAACAACAAAACACCGACACAAAATACGCCAAATACACAAGCACACAACAACACATCCACTAACCTAAACCTAAACCCTAACCCTAACGTCCGACACTATCGCACACTTCACCTACCTGCACCCTAACCCTAACTCACTTACCCACCCCTAACCCAAGCACCGACACCATCGCACACTTCACCTACCTGCACCCTAACCCTAACTCACTTACCCACCCCTAACCCAAGCACCGACACCATCGCACACTTCACCTACCTGCACCCTAACTCACTTACCCACCCCTAACCCAAGCACCGACACCATCGCACACTTCACCTACCTGCACCCTAACCCTAACTCACTTAACCCGTCCCAAAACTACAGTCCCTCACTATCACACACTTACCTAACCCGAACCCTACCTCCGACACAAACACACACTCACCTGTCCCACAGCCTAACCCGACATCCCACAATTTCGCACACTTACCTGACCGCTCCTAACTCCGTCACTGTCGCACACTTCTCATGTCACGATCACACATTTCCCTTGTCGGTCTTTCCGCTGTCGGCGAATCTCCCAGTCGGTAAACCTACCTGTCGGTCGTTTAGTCTCCTCTTCCCGCATGTCGGCGAATCGTCGGTTCGGTCTCCCGAAGTAGACCCATATATATACATATATATGTGTGTGTGTGTGTGTGTGTATAGTAATATATATTTGATGCAGATTAGGAAAGCATAACATCATGCTACTTGGGCAAGACAAACAGTTTTTCACAGTACAATACTAGTACAATGCCATAGTAAGGAGCTTTTATTGTATAAGTGCCACATTTCATACAACATGGACATTAGATTCAAAGAAACATTATGGCAATGGCTTATAGATCCTTAATTTTAACCATAACAAAAATCAGCATTTTAAAGGGCATCCACAAGATTTCATATGGAATAATTATTAATTAATACATTTGGTTTCATCTAGTTAGGGCTTTGTCTTTGTAGCAAATACTTCTGTAAGTCACAGCTAAATAATTAAACAACTTGGTTGGAATTCGCCATAGCTCATCTCTCTTCTCATACTGACAGGGGGATGGATTCAAGCCAATGGGGCAGTCTTATTGTCTTCTCTGTCATTATCCAGAAGGAAGGCTTTGCAAGTACTAGCACTCCATGATCTTGTGTTCTCAATGGGTAATTATTGTTAGTATTGTGTGATGTTTATGCTGCGAGATGTGGAATATCCTCAGCGTTAGAATTTAGTGGTACGGAAATCAAATGAGAAAAATCTAGGTGTTGTTGGAAGTCAGTTCACCTTTCCTGATGAAATGCAGTGGTGATCAACGTGAGGAAATAGTACAATAACCATCTAAATCTTCTACTGAGAGCTTTTGATAGTAAATGTAATCTTGATAGCAAATGTATGTTAAGGCACTAGTTGAAAGCAATGACTTGGAGAACATATTTCAGTTTAGGTATTAGAAGGTTTTTATCCGTGTCTCTTTTCACCTCTAATGTAGGGTTATTGAAGATTCTGCAATTTAATCACAGATGCTTCAGTATGTCATCCATTCACATTTCCACATTGGGCTTGAATGCTTCATTGAGGTCTGGCCAGACCACTAAGTGTTTGTTTTTGCCTGTCTGTTTATTAGCCCTATGCTTCATGGCTATCAAGCCTCTGCCTTATAGTCTTTAGGCCATTTATTCCTCAAAGATGAGCATTCACAGTGTGGAAGTAATAACTACCTCCAGACCATTAGAATTTGAAAGGATCCACATGAGATTGTGTACTGCTAACTGAGTCAGAAATATGCCATATGCCAGCATCCTTTAGGGGACTCAGGGGAGTCAAACCCAGTTTTGTTGTTTTTTGATTACTCACTGTTAGTTGTGCACTGGTAGCCATTTTGAAAGCTTATTCATTTCAGTTTCCTTTTCCTTTTGAACATCCCTAAGGTTAGTCTCATTTGCATACATAGTAAGGCAGAGACATATTAGATCAGGGCAAATACATTAATGCAAAGAGAAATAAAAACTAATGCCAGAACTGATCCTTGGGAGGCACGAGACTTGAAGCAGTTGTGTACATCAATAACTATTACTTTTAGGTAGAGTTTAGCTTTAAAGAAACATTACAAGTTTCTTTCAGAAAGAGTTTATTGCATAAGAGGCTGAGAATTTAGTAAGGAATAATAAGCCACATTCAACCACATCATGCAAACAAGCTATTTATTATGCATCAAAAGCACAGCTTGAGATTAAAGGTGCAGGAGGCACAGCATTGGGTCTGTTGTACAAAAAAGTGGTATGATGAAGAAGCCCATACATACAGAGGATAGGTTGTTAAACTTGAAGGAGGGTATGAAGACTGCAATGGAATTTGAGAAGATGAGGGCAGTTGTGGGAAGTGAAATGATACAAGAACTTTGAAAGAGGGCTTGTGATCAGGCAGTCAGAGTAAGGTGGAGTGAATGATAGTACAAACTGAAGGGGCAAACGGAAGAGAAACAGAAGGGCAGGCACCAGGCTAATGGAACGCAGATTGGGTAAAGGAAAATAAGGCAGTAAGAAAGCAGAACAGGCGAAGCAGATGAGACAAATACAGAATGACAATAATGAATTTTGACTATGAAAGAAAACAGTTGAAGGCAGCAGAAGGAAGCAGAGATGGAAGAAAGGACAGAAGGGCAGCAGGAGGCAACAACTGTTAAAAGGGAACTGGGGAGAAAATGCAGGAGGGCTGAGGGACTCTGTCACAGCAGAAGGAAGAAGGTAACCTGCTAGGAAAGAGGAAAGGCTAGTAGTTGAAATGGAGTGAAAAATAGTGGATTTAAGGGGGTTAGTAAGATGCGTCACAAAGTTAGTAAGATGAGTCAAAAAGTAACAGACACAGTCAGCCAGTATGTGAATAGAAAAGAGGGGTGTGTTGACTGAAGATGCAGTGTCCAGGGACGTTAACAGTACTGGGAAGGGGGTATAGAGAGATGGCATTTCAGGCAATCTGGTCTGAGGGCAAACTTAGTGCAACATTGGAGGAGGTGGTGGTCATCATGGGAGGCAGATATATGCTTGTCTGTAACTAGACATTAATGACCTGTCTGGTGAGATAGCTAAGATGATAACAAACAGGGACAAGGAGCTAGCAGAAGAAAGCTAGGATAGTGTATTCAAAACTGCATGTTGATTTGTGTTATCAATTCCAATCTGCATAATGCATGGGGAAGGGCTGTAGTTAACAGCTATAGTACTAGATAAGGAAAAAGGCAGGGAGTTGTGGAACAGCAGATAGCTGTAGGTCAGGTAGGGACTCCTAAGTCCAGAAGGGATAGCAGTGTGTAAAGATGGCAGAAAGTGTGCTGCTATAATCTTAGTTTTAAGAATGGGTACATAGTGTCAAGGAAGCAGAAAAGAGGAGTAAGTGAACAAATTCAAGGAAGAAGAAAACAGACATAGCAGATGAACAAACAGGGGTGGCAGAACACCATAGCTCTGTAGCATCAGTATGGAAGTCAAAGAAACGTGGAAGGAAGATTTATTTATTTTTATTGACTGAAAAAGTCCTACTGGGCATCTACCCATTTTCAGCAGAAAGTTGCACAGAAGATAAATGAATGTGGAAAGATTCAAACCCTGTTCTCGGCACAGGAATCAGCTCACTAACAAATTAGAGCTTTAACCCTCAGCACTAATTGTCAGTAAACCTGACAATGGAGTACAACTAGACATTCTCTATCTGGACTTTATGCATGAATAGCTAGTGCAAGCAGTGGAGGACGGGGGGCAAGGAATACCATTAAGAAAATGGTCCAGCATGGCTGAAAGATAAGATGCAGAGGGTTTGGTGAGAAGGGCATTATCACAATTAATTGAAATCATGAGTGGGGCACGTGAGGGACTGATCCTGAGTCCCACACTCTTCAAAGTGTTCATTCTTAATTTTAGACATACCTGAAGATCAGCAAATAGGCTCAGCTTTGTTGTGTGTGACAAAGAGGGAGGTGCGGCAAAAGACAGTTGACAACAGATTTTTTTAAGCAAAGCCTGGAAAAGGTTAACCAAGTGAGCAGAATGATAAACTTGAGTATTTCTGAATAGAAATAGACAGTACAAATTTGAAAGAATAGCAAGGAATTTGCACAAATTACAAAATCTACAAAGAAATTACAAGGTTATAAACATTATTTACAATTTATAGATTTTTTATGGGCAGCTGCAAGCAGCATTGCAGGAGGGGAGGTTTAATATATGCAAGAAAATGGGCCAGTAACAACAGATGGTAGAATAAGAAAATGCCAGGGTACAAGCTGGTTAGAATTCTGGGAAAGAGAATGGTGGAGGGGAATGGCAATCTACACAAGAAAGGGCTCCAAATGCAAAGTCTGAAAGGAGAAGGATCAATGACCATAACGCATGAGAGGATGGAATGAGAGTCACAATCTAGGTTAAGAACTCCTGTGGTCAAAACAGAAGAAGGGTGTGGTACTGTTAGCATATCTCTAAAGCATATAATAGACGGGTCAAGGGAAGGAAGATGATGGACTGGTAGAGTGAATAAAGGAATGGAGTAAGTGGAGGATGAAGGTTATACATATGGAGATCTGTTAAGAGTAGGCTAGGAGATCTCACATTGCAAGGGAGAGAAGGAAATGGGAAGTGGAGGTTGCCTGAAGTTTTGAGCCACAAATGGTCCAGCCTGCTGGTGTGGGACAGTACTGTAAAGGTTAGTGTTCTAGCAATGGCCCTATCCAAGGTGGATGGGGGTCAGAAATGTTTGTATGAAGGCAGCATTAACTAGCAGTGAAAATGTCACTGTGTGGTTCTGAACTGGATTAAAAGTAAGAAACCAGGTACAAAGCTAATGGCACAGAATTTCAAGGTATGAATTGCAGTGAGGTAGGGAGAGGTTCAAAAATGTATTAAGTTCCTGAGAGTAAATCAAGGAGTGAACAAGTCATTGGAATGGATCATGACTGGAATACTGAAGTCTATGAACAAGGATTTGAGGAAGTCTCCTAAGAAGCAAAAATAGGAGAAGGCCATTGCTGCTATATAAGAATATTGGGATAGCAATTAATTATAAGAGCAAGCACAGAAGAAGGAGAAGTGAAAGTTCATGAAGTGAGACAGCACCACACAAGAAATCAAGCAGAATGACCATAAAGGTGGTGAGAAAAAGCATAAGCCAAAAAGGAGTTGACAAAAGAGGCCAGAAAAGGGGACTTGGGCTTTTTTTAATAAGCAGTCAATCAACCTTTATCAATGTGTTTACAACTAAGCACATTGCAAATGGCAGAAAAGTAAAATCAGAATGAAATGCAGTGAAACTGTAAATGTCTTTCAGATTTTTCATCATGTCAACAAAATGTTCACTCTTTTAGTTCCCATATATTTGTTGAGCCCTTGTTGCATACAGTGAAAATTATGTCTGTACACCTATTTGTTACTGGACTCACCATGAGCAGACTAGATGGTCAAGCCATATCAGCTCTGTGTTTAGCAAAGTATCTAAAAAAAACTTTCACTTAATGGCAAAACTTAGTTACCAGTGATCTCATGAAGGAAGCATTTTAGGTATATTGCAGAAAAGAGGAAGGAGGAAAGACCTAACTAAGCCAGGTATGGAGAGGAAGAGGTCATGTAGGAAAAAAAATCAAGCAGAGGTTCATAGGTTCATAGGTAGGTACTAAGCTATCAGCCCAAGGACCTAAGTAAGCCTAGCCAACAAGGTTCCCTGGCTTACGCCACCCAAGAAAGTTATTTTCCTGGGCCCCTGTTGAGAAGAGCCACAGAAGTTATCCCCGGGATGTATTTCCTATTTCCCATCCACTCATCAAGATTTTTCTTGAGTGCTAATGAGGAACGTTGCTTGACATAGATGGCTAGCTTGTTCCAGAGTATAGGAAGTCTCTGGAACAGGAATCTACCCCTTCAGCATGTCCTGTTTATTGTGGTGACAAGGTTTAGGTCCCTAGAGTGTGTAGCCTGGAGGGATTTGGATTTTTTAGGTGTAGCATGTCCAACAGCTCTGGGTTTAACATAACTTTATATGTTAGGCAGAGATCCCCTCGGAGTAAGCGATATGCTACAGAGTAAAGCTGGAGTTATTTGAGATGGTCAGTGTATGGCATCTGTTTGTGGCCAGTAATCCTCTTTGTAAGGTACTTCTGTGGCCTTTCCAGCTGCTGCAGATGGTTTGTGAGGTACATTTCAAAAGGGGCGTTGTACTCTATAATGGGTCTAATAAGTGCCGAGTAGAGGGGAACTATGACCTCTTTTTTCCTGGATGAGAACCCTTTTATGATGAGGATTTCCTGCCTACTGTGGTGATGGATTATCAAAGGAGAGACTACTGTCCACCTGGGTCCCAAGGTCTGTTATCACACATTCGGCGTTAAGCAGATTGCCATTTAATTGGTAGTTCATGGGTACAGAGTTTTTACCAAACGGGATGACAATGCACTTTTTGGCATTGAGCTTGAGGCCATGCCTCTGACACCAGGCATCTGTCTCAGTGAGGCCATTCTGTAGGATGTCCACTTCATTTGGTGACTCGACTATGGCTCCTAGTTTGCAGTCATCTGCGAACTACGTTAGCCAGAGGCCTTCTGTGTTAGCCTATACTTCAGAGAAGAAGATACCAAACAGAAGAGGTCCCAGGACTGATCCCTGTGGTACTCTAGTTGTCACTGGCTTGAAGTCAGATTTGCAGTCTGCAAGTTTTACAGTGTAGGTTCTGTCAGTGAGCCAGTTGGCAACCCATCTTGTGACGTAGGGATTCATACCTAGTTTAGTGAGTTTATCTATAATTCCAGAATGGGGGATGGTGTCGAAAGCCTTGGCGAGGTCAAGATAGGCTGTGTGAACCACCTTACCCTCGTCTATAGCTTTGGTGACTGCCTCAAAGGGATCAGGTTCCGAAGGCATGATCTGCCTTTCACAAACCCGAACTGGGTGGGGTCCAGAGTTTGGAGGTAACCAATGTCTTTTTTTGAGTTCCATGATATGTTCCATAGCCTTGCAGACCAGGCTCATCAGGCTAATAGGGCAATAGTTCTGAGGATCAGTGGTGGCTCCCCCTTTGTGGAGTGGGATAACTGTTGCTGTGTGCCATTCAGTGGACACAAAGCCTGATGTGAGACTATGATTGAGCATGGTGCTTAGGTGGGGAGCCAGTTCGTTCTGAAGTTCGTGTAAAATGCAGCCTGGCATGTTGTCCGGTCCAATGGATGCTGTGTTTTTGGTTTTAGAGTGCAGCTGTTACCTGCTTAGATGTGATTACATTCTTCCTGTATAGATATGGGCCCTTGAGGAGGTGAGAGGGAGGTAAAGTTAGCACTGAACCTATCTGCCAGGATGTTGGCAATATCAGTTGTGTAATTTTCATGCCATTGTACTGTAACTCAGAGCAGATCTGGGAGTTGCCATTGAGATTTGTGACATAGCTATAGAATTCTTTGTGGTTGCCCTTGGCATCAGTGTATTATGCTGCACAACTAGCATGGAGGTGTGAATATCCTTAATGAATATGGACACACCTCCACCATTGGTGTTCTGGTCCAGGTTAGAGGGCCAAAAAGTGTGGTATGAGTTATAGCCTGGTAATGCAGGGGTGCTCTCTTGAACCAGATCTCAGTCACTGCACAGATATCTATGTTCTCCATTTTAAGGAGTGCCTCGAGTAAGTGCATTTTGAGATTTAGACTTCTAGCATTGAGTAGCATTATCCTCAGTTTTTGCTTGCCTGTTCCTGTTACAGTTGTGAATTTGTCATTTGAACCTTGCCTAAAAAAAAGGCACTATAGGTGGTGGCAAGACCTTAGCCAGTATCTGGAATCCCAGGGGTGACAGGTGCAGGCCATCTCTGGCAAAGCATCCTGGTCTGTCGACCATGTCGTCCCAAGCAGAAAGATACTGGATCCCCTTAGAATGACACCAGAAGCTTAGCCAATTGTTGAAGTCAATCATTTTGTCCTTGTACTGTGGTATCATTCTGGGTGATGGCAGGATGCTACTCAGGGCTAGGGTCATATCTGCTTGGACTACAAGATCAGAGAGCTCTTCCATGTCTCTTTTCATGTAGTCCAGGGAGGTATGTCTCAGGTAGTTCACACCAACATGGACAATGACAGTCATATTTGTACTTGTTGTGGAGTGACCTGAGTGCGTGGGTTATGTGGTGGGTCATGGCACCCAACAGGCAGCTGACAGTAACCTTCTCCTTGTTTAGCCTGGTTAGTGGGACATCAGTGTGCCTGACTATAGAGTCACCTATGACTAGTGTGTTGGGTATGTTGTTTTGCCTTATGGGCTGTGATTTATTGGCACACTGAGTTTGTGGGCTATGTGTCATTGGGTTTGTGTTGTGGGGTGGAGGTTGCTTGCGTTTCTGCTTTGGAGGTCTCTGTTGCTTGAGCAGATTATTAATGAGAGCTTCTGCAAATGTTTTTGTGTTTCTATGTGTGGATTTCGGTTGTGTAGATTTAGTGGGACTATGTGATGAGTGTGGTGTGGTGCAAGTGTTTACCTTCTCCTCTTGACTGTCAAGTTCAGTCTTGGCTGGAGAGAGCTTTGCCTCCAGTTTGGCTAGATAAGTGCATCTCTCACAGGTTGTGGTGTTGGGTGGTTGGAGGAGAGGGTTGTCTGTGTACATGAGGCAATTGCTACATTGCCCCAAGTTGCCCAGATTCATCAGATAGACAGGAGAGAACACTGGGAGCTGACCCTTGGACATGCCTGAATAAAAAACTACTTTCCTCTAGACAAGTGAGGAAAGTGAGTATAAGAACTGTTTTTTTCTAAGCAGGTGAGGAAAGTAAGTGCAAAAACGGTTTTCCTCTACTCTAGGTAAAGAGGAAGGTTGAGTGCTGTAGTAATTTGTAGCTTACTTAGTGCTAAGTTCTGAGCAAGCGCTGAGCACAAATAAGCAAATTTGAGCACTAAAACTAAGAATCTGTACCTGGATCTTGTGGTAGATAGGCTACCTTGTGCTTACCACTCCCACTGATAAGCTAGAATGTTTCCCTCCAACACAGAAAGGCTTGGGTGGCTCAGAAGCTTACAAACAGTCCTGGTTACAGCAAATCTGTATCTGGACTAGACTAGTTACAGAAAAGGTGGGAAACAAGGGCAAAGATGGGCTTTTAAACCAGAAAGTTGAAAGAGCTGGAAAAACTGCCCAAACGGCCAATAAACTACAATTTCTAGGCCAAAAAACACTCTTGTGGTAGATAGGCTACCTAGTGCTTACCACTCCCACTGATAAGCTAGAAGGCTTCCCTCCAACACAGAAAGGCTTGTGGGGCACAGAAGCTTACAAACAGTCCTAGATACAGCAAATCTGTATCTGGACTAGACTAGTTACAGGAAAGTTGGGAAAAAAGCGCAAACACGGGATTTTAAACCAGAAAGTTGAAAGAGATGGAAAAACTGCCAAATGGCCAATAAACTACAATTTCTGGGCCAGACACCACTCATGGTAGATAGGCTATCTGGTGCTTACCACTCCCACTGATAAGCTAGAAGGCTTCCCTCCAACACAAAAAGGCTTTGGGGGCTCAGAAGCTTACAAACAGTCCTGGTTACAGCACATATGTATCTGGACTAGACTAGTTACAGGAAAGGCAGGAAACAAGCTTAGAAAAAAACATTTTTTTTGGAAAGTAGGAAGGGAGAAAGGAGAAACAGAAGATAATTCAAAATTAAGGACCTAAGTGGCTTGCCCTTCACAAATGTTCTCTCTGTATTAGGTAGAATGAGCTAGTGACACTAGACTGGAATAGACCTGGGATAGAGCTAAACAGATGGGACTGGTAGGAGTGTCTAAAGTCAAAGTATGATCTCACTCTACTCAGCTGAGTGAGCAAATGAGATAGACCCAGGAGGAGTGTTTAAACACAAATTTACAGGAGGGGTGGCCAATTCCAAAGCCACCAAGATTAATACCACAACAAGAACAGGTAGGGCGGGTGGGAAACTAACCTCAGAGACAGAGAAGACCACAGTATTCTATGAAACAATTAAATAGAAAAATAAATAACTACAGAGAGACACAGACCACAATATTTAATGAAACAATTAAATAGACAAAAAAATAAAATGCAGTACAATCTTTAACACTGCAAGTTTGTACTTAACTCATCTAGTAATGCCGTTGATTGTAGGTATGTAACAGAAGCCAAACAACTCAGGTATTGAGCAGTAATGCATTCAAAGATATGTGACTAACACTTATAAATACAGAGAAACCCTTTAGGCTAAGTACTAAACGAAAGGGACAAAATGAATACATCACTTCAGTCTTCTTAATGGAAAAGTAAGAGACGATATCATGCAGAGATGGAGCTAGAGTTGAGGAGTAAAATGGACAGATAAAAGTCTAGAGCAGAAGGATTATGGTGATAGTTTTCTGTTCTTAGGGAGGATAAGCCACATGGACCAGTTAGTTTGTCTATCAAGATCTTCAGAAATCTAGCTTCTTTGATGAACAACTGATAGAGGTCTACACATCAGTGGCCAGTGCAGAAGTACCTGAAAACAGAAAAATGGCAAAACCGGTAGCCTTATGTAAAGGAGGGGGGCAGAGAATAATGGTCCAGTGCCTAGCAACAGTGGCAGATAGTCATCCAGAAAATCCCAGTGAAAAGGCCAAATCTTTTCCTAACAGACATCAATCTTCAGAAAAAATGTGTTCATTAGGAATAATTTAAATCACTAGTGAGGCATGTCGAGGATTGATCCCAAGTCCCATACACTTCAAAGTGTTAATTTTAGATATACCTAAAGTCCAGTGAACAGGATCAACCTCTCTATGTATGAAAAAAAGGTGCAGCAGTGGACAGTTGGCAGCAGATTTTAAGGAAAGCCTGGAAAAGGTTGACCAAGTGGGCAGAATGACTGAGTTGAGTTTTGTTGAAGACAAATAACCAGTACTGCATCTGAGGCATGGCAACCATGTAGAGAGAAGCTAATGGTGAAAGAGCAGAAAAAGTATCTTAAGGTACTGATTACACCTGGATTAGGACCATCAGGGGCAATGAAAATGGCTATGGCTGCAGCAAACTGAATACTGGGAAGTATCATTGAGGGGGCAGGGTCCAGAAGCAAAGAAGTAATGCTATAACTCTTAGTCAGGTGCTGTTCTGGAGAGTATACAGGGAGATGAGCATCAGGCAACTGAAAGTACTCCAGAGGACACTGAAAAGTTGTATGAGAGGGAGGGGAAATTATATAACCAGAAACTGGATGGGCAAGAGATTTTTCTTTAGAAACTGAAGAAGAGAAAGAGCATGACAGCTGTGCACAAAGTCATGTTATGGAAAGGTGAAGTGATCCACTTGAACAGGAAGGATGGCAGGCAGCATAGGGCACAGGGATTAAATGGTAGTGGTCAGCAAATACATGGATCTATGGAAGTATGCCATTGTGGAGAAGGCGGTGGACCCATGAAACAGAATATCTGTTGGGGTGGTAGAAGAGAAATCAATGTAGGCATTCAAGTCAGCATGAAGTATGTGAAGGACGGGAAGGTGGAGGTGGGGAGTACAATGCTGAATACACTTAGAGGCCAAATAAGGTAGTCACGCTGTCTTCTTCTGCCACTAAACAAATGCAGTACAATGGGATTCCAGTTCCACTTATTGCCTTGTTATATTCAACTACCTTAATGAATATTAGTAATAATACTCTGTGCATAGATTGAATTACCAGTTACATAAAATGTAGAAAATGCATACTGATGAACTTACATGTTTCCTTCCACCTACCCAGTTCTCTTGCATATTTTTGTGCTGAGTAGTGCCATCTGTCAGCATTTGGCAGTACTGCATCCCTGTTTCTTTCTGTATTTTGCTCATGAAAAGAGGCAAAGTATCTTGAGTCTAAACTGTAAAATAGAAGTAAGAGCACAATAGTGCTTTATTTTGTGGGATTGTAAGGTATGATAGCATGCATGCAGTGAATACTGGAATACGGCAAGTCTAGCAGATAGCAATCTGGATGAAAGTCTGTTCTAGCAAATGCATTATGAAATTGGAGCAGTGCTTGCTAAGTTCTCCTCTTGTGGGCTTAGAAGAAGAGATGTTGAGTATCTTTGGCTGTCACCAATAATGTTCACTTGAAAGCATGATTTAAAATCATTCTAGCTACTTAAACTGCTTTCCTTTTAACTTACTCTATCATGCCTAGGATGTCTTTGAAATTTGTACCTCCAGTGATTTAAAACATCTGGCCTACTTTTGTGATAGTTTGATAAAAGGACTATTCTGGTCAGAAACTTAAAAAAAATCACCCAATGAGTGAATTAATTAATTCACTTTCCAAAAACCCGAGTTCTCCTTTTCCTGAGTTCTCCTTTTCAGGGTCAGATGAAAAGTGAAGCCATTCTCAGTATTCAGTGAACACAAGTCAGTAAAACTAATTATTAGTCGGTACCAGCCACTTACAGGATGCAAACTCATTCTTACTAACATATGAGACATACATTTTGATATAAGTCTCATAAGACTCATAACTACTGTTTGGCATATACTTCTCAGAAGTACAGGCAACACAGGAGGACTATGGCTGACCAAGTTCGCCGATGACTGCAAACTGTGAGCCATAATTGACTTTCCGGCTGACACGGACATTCTCCAAAAGGGCCTTACTGAGACAGACACCTAGTGTCAAAGTCATGGTCTCAAGCTAAATGCCAAAAAATGCATAGTCATCCCGTTAGGGAAAAACAAAACACCCATGAATTACCACATAGGTGGCAGCCCCCTTAATACAGAAGAGGTAATAAGAGATCTGGGGACCCAGGTAGATAGTAATCTCTCCTTTGACAATCATATTGCCAAAGTAGTTAGGAAATCCTTCTATGTAGCCCATCTAATTACTAAAGGGTTCGCTTCTAGAAATAAAGAGGTTTTAGTGCCCCTCTACTCGTCACTCATCAGACCCATCATAGAGTACAATGCCCCATTTGGGATGTACTTCACAAGACACTTCCAACAGCTGGAAAGACTACAAAAGTACCTCACCAAGAGGATTACTGGCCTCAAACATATGTCCTTTGCAGCCCAACTGGAAAAACTCTAGCTGTACTCAGTTGCATATCGCTTACTCAGAAGTGATCTCTGCCTGACTTACAAAGCCATGTCCAACTCAGAATTGATGGACATGCTCCACCTAAAGAAATCCAAGTCACTGCGAGCCACTCGCTCTAGTGAGCTAAACCTTGCCACAACAATAAATAGAACATGCTGGAGAGACAGATTCCTGTCACAGAGACTCCCCATGCTTTGGAACAAAATTTCTAACTACATTCCCTCACTAACACTCTTCAAAAGAAACCTTGACGAGTGGATAGATAACAGAAAATACACCCCTGGGATCACTTCATTGGCTCTTCTTGACAGAGGCTCAGTTAATTAATCAATGGGGCGGCGAAAGCTGACACACTCTGGCTAGGCTTATAAATGCCCTCTGGCAGATAGCCTAGTACCTACCTATGAACCTAAGTCTAATTAGAGTATTCAGGCCTGAAGGCTGTCTAGGAACACTGACTCTGATGATACAGGATTACAGACATTAATATGTGCCTAATTATCTAAGTTTTTTTCTTGAAAGTTTGTAAAGATTCTGACTGATGGATAGATGAAAGTGGTTTATTCCAGATTATAGGAATGCATAGTAAAATACTTTATTTTATTGAGAATAAAGTACAAATGTTTCAGCATCTGTGTAGGTAGTTAGTGTTATTTTTTTTTAATTTGGTGTTCCCAAAATGGCTTGTTGTTGGGCTATGATACTGACATGATATTTAAATTTTTTTTTTGCTGAAGATTCTGACTCCAACAATGGGCTATATTCTTCAAAGTATGACATTGTTGCCCTTCATTTTACCTGAGGGTTTTCTGGACATTCATTTCCAGTGGCAGTTATCTAAATTGCTGCTTAATTACAGATAAATTGCTAAAGAAATGACTAGAATTTCTAATTATTTCTATCTTCTCTCAGACCTATTAGACATTTGTAAATCAAATGGTGTCATATTGTTTTGCACAATAAATACAACACGTTTGAGGGATGGTATATATCATAGACAGCACTGCTTCTATGGAACCATCTCTCACTCCACACAAAGCAAAGTACTTCCCCTTACTCTATTCAAATGTAGTTTAGACAAATGGATGGGTAACCACAAATTCTCCCCTAGTTTAGCCTCCTTGTCCCTTATGCATAGCAGAAACAAGTAAATGTTTCATCATATCTTTGTTCAGTCTGTCACTGGGTTATTCATATGCGAAGTGTAGAAATTGCCATGGGAACATAAGACTGGGCTTCTTAAGATCCTCACAGGTCAGTTGTCCAGCAAGTACCTATGAACCTATTAGAAGATTCTGTGCAAAGTTAATAAGGAAAAGGTGTGCATCAAAGAAGTTGAGTAGTACAGAAATGTCAGAAAAGGTTGTAAATAACAAAGTAGCCTTTTATTTAAATATAGAAGTAATATAATAATTTTAAGAAGGAAAATGCAGTCTGAGAAAGGAATATTTGTGTTCAGAGCATATCCAATGTTCCCTCTATTTTTGTCATTTTATGGAAGAATGGTGCCTATGCAGACGCTCACCCTATCAGAAGTATTAGATGTGATATCACTGGCTCTGATACTGCAAAAATAAATGTCATGCATACAGAGCAACAGCAAATTATCAGTCTCACTGTTATGCTTTTCAGGCACCCATTAACCCCTCTGTTGCTTATGTTTACTTACTGGAGTTGCTGTACCTCACAGAAGTGGGAATACTGTCAGATATTGCCCTCGTCACTTAGTATTGTGTCCTGCGTTTGTGGGAATACTGTCAGATATTGCCCTCTTCACTTAGTATTGTGTCCTGCATTTGTGGGAATACTGTCAGATATTGCCCTCTTCACTTAGTATTGTGTCCTGCATTTGTGGGAATACTGTCAGATATTGCCCTCTTCACTTAGTATTGTGTCCTGCATTTGTGGGAATACTGTCAGATATTGCCCTCTTCACTTAGTATTGTGTCCTGCATTTGTGGGAATACTGTCAGATATTGCACTCTTCACTTAGTATTGTGTCCTGCATTTGTGGGAATACTGTCAGATATTGCCCTCTTCACTTAGTATTGTGTCCTGCATTTCTGGAGATTGCACCTTTGTTTTTTAAACATTATATAGGCATCCAAGTGGTTCATGTCACATGAGACAGTTATACTGTTCAGTCCAATTAAAGACAAAAATCAAAGTCAAAAAGTGACAGACGAACTAATAAGTTATGATATTAGTATCATTTACTTTTTAACATGTGAAAGATAAAAACAAGTCGATTGATTATACTAACTTTTTTGTCCTGAGACTGTTTGCTTTAGTAATAGATCTCTTCATGTTCAAGTACACAGGTTAGAGGCAGGCTTTACTCAAATCATCATACCAGAGTAAGGAGATGTGCAATCTTGAAGTGGTGACAGCTAAGCAAAACCTGAAGGGTTTTTTTTGCACAGGGATGTTTCATTAAATAACACCCTGACATGGGCTTGTTTAGAGACCAAGCATGGAGGGGCAGGTGTGAAGGAGGTAGACTCACCACTACTGGGAGGATGGGAACAATTGTGTAAGGTATGGGGCAAAGAGGGAAGTGCAATTTCTCTGAGGGAGCCTAGGGAAACCATTCCCTAAACTTCAGAGCTGGAGGTAGGGCTGATGCTGACAATGTCCCATGTGAAAGCGAGAGAGGACCAGCACGGTCAGGCCATTGTATAGATGTCTGCCCATGCTTAACCAAGCAGAGGCAGTGAAAAAAGGCTATAACAGAAAAACCCCAAACTATCCCTTGATGGCTGACTAAATGATGGCTACTCTCAGTCAAATTTCACCCTGGTGATAGAAATGGATGGGCTGACAGGCTGAGAGTGGGATGATGATTGACAGTCAGTGCAGGCAAAAACTGCTAAAAGTATGTAACCCTGAAGTCATACATAATATTAAATGACTTGAATCTGAGAATTAGAAAGTCTCAAACAGGGGTGTGTTCTCACTAAACCATTTCACACCCTTTAAGCTCAACATATCTTGGTAGGTAGGGCTTAAACAGAAATAGAAAATACTATGCCCTACAGTATGATGGGTCCCTGCTTAACACATCTGACTCTTCAAAGCATCACTCCTGAAAAACCTGAACATAAAGAATTAAAGGGCCTCCATAGTCAAGTCTCTGCCTTAAGGGAGACTATTGCAATATTAGTTGAACAAGGTGCTGCGATAGCATGAAGAACTGCAGGGAATGGAACTGTAGGCAGATGCAAATGAAGGTGCCTCAAGTCAGCAGCAAAAGCATGCAAAAGATGGATATCTGTACCCTTACCTCATCAACAATGCCACTCAAATTCCTCTAAACTTACCATATTTGCTCTACTCAATTAAAGCATTCAGTAGAAGTTTAGACAATGACCTCACAGACTACAGAAACTTACATCAGCAAGAAACATGTTGACCCACTTAAAACAACCACCTAAAGGCTTCATTTTCACTATTGTAACATGCAATCTCAGTTTTACACGTCTGACTTTTCTATTATTTTAGTTGCCATGTGACAGATCACTCCCACAATGCACAGCTATGGCATTTCCCTGATATTAAATTGGCTTCTTTCAATAGTCTGATCCTTGTGATGTTGCAGACTATGCTGTCTCTTATCAGTGAATCACAATTCCACAAATTCGTAATCCTGTGTTGTATGCTTTAAATCTTAATCCTGTGTTGTATGCTTTAATCCTTAATCCTGTGTTGTATGTTTTAATCCTTAATCCTGTGTTGTATGCTTTAATCCTTAATCCTGTGTCGTATGCTTTAATCCTTAATCCTGTGTTGTATGTTTTAATCCTTAATCCTGTGTTGTATGCTTTAATCCTTAACCCTGTGTTGTATGTTTTAAATCTTAATCCTGTGTTGTATGCTTTAATCCTTAATCCTGTGTTGTATGCTTTAATCCTTAATCCTGTGTTGTATGTTTTAATCCTTAATCCTGTGTTGTATGCTTTAATCCTTAATCCTGTGTTGTATGCTTTAATTCTTAATCCTGTGTTGTATGTTTTAATCCTTAATCATGTGTTGTATGCTTTAATTCTGTGACAGCAGCATCACTATGCTTGTGGATGTCTTACTTTCTTGTAAAAAGTAAACAATTCGGCAACCATTTAAAATGTCAGGACTCTGATTGCTGAATCCCAAAATGGGGACACCAAGTGATCAAAAATCCAAATTTATATATATACTATGTCAGTGACTGAAACCCCTAGGAATATTCGCTTTTCTCCAAAGCAGCAGTTGGTATACAGTAAACTGTCAGCTAACAAGCAAGCAACCAGAACTCTCAACCAGAAAAAAAAAATCAAAGAAATACAGTAAAGTATGAATAATTCAGTTTTACATATGTTGTATTTTCTGTTTTCCCCTGCAGAAACATGCCTTACGTTTTTAGAGTTTTGCAAAGGAAGATACAAATAAATTCCCTCTCTCCCCAACCTGAGAACAAGTAAAACCAAACAAGTCAAATCACTAAAATGTCAACACTTGCTCCATACTCAGTCAGTCAGTCAGTTTGCATCAGATTGCACATTTTCTCTCCAATCTTTCTCACACACACAGTCTCTTCAGCTTTTATACATACATTCACTCACTCTTTCTCTCTCCGAACTCTCACACACACTCTCTTCAACTTTCATACATCTCCCCGATCTCTCACATACATTTTGTCTGCTTCCATACATGCATTCCAACACACTTTCTTCAGCTTTCATACACCTCCCCGATCTCTCACACACATTTCTTCTGCTTCCATACATGCATTCCCTCTCTCTATTCAATTCATTCAATTCCGATCCATTCAACGTGCCACTGAAAACCATTCTGCATGCCACACTTTCTAGCAGAAGTATAAGTTTAAAATATTATTATTCCAGCCAGGCTTTTAATTACTGTATTTCAATATTAAAATCAAATCAATACAGTGTTTATGGTATGGTATAGTATAGGGTACAGTATTTGTCATGTCTATTTTTAATAGTAACTCTCAAGCAACCAGAAACTACACTTATCCGCCATCTACCAATCCCCATAGGTGCTGGTTAACTGAGAACTTACTGTATATAAGTTTGGAATACAGTTCAGTATTCACTCTTCTCCTGTATTTTCAGTCTTTTATTATGGTATTTTGAGACTGTATAATCTCTGTCTTGGCATTTCAATAGAAAGCCAAAAATTTTAGATAACATAAGTTCTTCTTTGCCTGGTAGCCTGCTTGTAATTTACTTTTCAGTCATGCAAGTTTTAGTTTTCTACTTCTTTACAAAATAATGTGTTAAGTACCTTAATGGTTTACTGACCCATGACACGAAGAAATATGGCACATTGGATGTACTCTGGTTTATCCCTAGGGCCAGTCAAAGTGACTTGCATCTCAAAACATTACATTTGGGACTTCCAGTTTTCAGAGACATTCCTCTTGCATCTTCAGAGAAACTTACAGTTACCACCTTTTACTGATGCAAAAAATCAAAACAAAAGCCACATTCCTTACACCACCCTAGTTCTGCCTTAATTCATCCTTTTTCTCATCTACTCTGCTCATTTCTGCCTCTGTTTTATGATGTAAATGGGCATATCATTGGGAGGTGTAATGTCTTTTTCTAGTCTTTCCTTTTCAACATATTCTCAGATTTATCAGTGTGATGTTTCTGCAAAAAAAAGAAACTCATGGTGGCAATGGTGTTGTGTTTTTGCTGCCATACAGAAAAAAATGGAATTTGTGCAGTGATTTTTAGACTGCCAGGGAATCATTCTGATTTGTGGATAGTCTGGAAAAAATGATAGATGACAACCATAGAGAAGCCAAAAACTGAAGAAATCTGTAAAATGTTATGCTGTTCTATGGATTACAAAATATGTGAATTCATAGAAGCATACATTTCAGAATGGCTGTGCAGTTTAACTGTTTTCTATCAAAATATAAACAAAGTCTCTCAGGCTTACTGTTACTCTGCCCCAGAGGTATGACCAAATGGAAAAAAATAGTAGCAGCGGTAGCGTTGTTGCCTCACAGCAAGAGGTTCTCCCGTTCGATTCTCGGCTGGAGTGCGGGGGAGTGCCTTCTGTGTGGAGTCTACATGTCCTCCCCGCAGTTGGGTGGGTGTTCGAAAGACATGCGTAAATGGGCATGCCTTCGTTGAAGGTTGAACATCGAGCTAGTTCATGAAAATCTACTGCCAATCATTAGCGGACCGGAGTTCCGCTGTGGCGATCCCTAACTGGGAAAAGCCGAAAGACAACAACACAACAACAGCAAGGCATTGGTCAGAGCTGCAAAAAAAGCAGCAACAGAATTACCTTTTAATTCTTACAGCATGCCATCTTGGTTCAGTGACAGTTCAGAAGTACAGCTGAAAACTGTATATTCATACAGATGCTTCCATCTCAGTCTTTTACTGTATAATGAAGCCTCGGCCCTGGTACAGAGCTCATGACATAGACTTCTTGCAGTCCTATTCTTGTCAGTGCTCAGATGCCAAGTATGGGGTAGAGGAATCATGGCCATCATCTGCAAATGCTATAATCCTAGACCTGCAAAAGGAAGCATTCTTTTATTTATTTTATTTATTTTTACATTTGTTAACTGGGTTAGTCTGTCTGGGTTCTTAGAAGCCCTTTTTCAGCAGAGACCCGAGGAGAAAAGCTCCCAAAAAAAAAAAAAAAAAAGTTTAAGTAAACAAACAAATAGCAAGAAAAAAGATAAACACAATTCACATTTTAAGTATACATATTTCTGAAGTAATTACATAACATGCAATAAAGGAATATATAGAATAAATAGAAATACAATACAATACATATAGCATTCGAAAGACATGCGTACATAAATGGACGTGCTTTCGTTGAAGGTCGGGCGTCGAGCTGGCACCTTGGCGTTTCGTAAAAAACCTACTGCCAATCATTAGTGGACCGGAGTTCCGCTGTGGCGACCCCTTGCTGGGAAAAAGCCGAAAGACAAGCAACATATATGGAAATGTTCACGTAGTATGGCGAGAAAGTTACTACAATACAAGGTAGGTACATAGTGCATATTTATGTTTGTGAATATCTGTGCTATAATTTTTATCTATATTTGTGATATTTTTATGCCATATGACCTCTTACTCTGAACTTCTAAGGAGCTAGTTTGCAATTATTTGTTGCAATAATTTGTTCTTCTTGTTATAAATTTATTTTCATTGTCACTTTAGCAGTAAACATTCAAACTCCAGTGTTAACTTAATTTAGTCACAGTTATAAACAAACTGTTTGTCATATTGTCGTTTTTAGATTTGGTACATAATGGTGGAACAGTGGGGGAGAAAAACTAATGAAAACTACAAACTGTGAATAGTGAATGCAAACTGCTTTGTGTTACGCAATCAGTTTGTCTTAAGGTTGGAGAATTATTGAACTGACAAGATAGAACTGTGCTTATGAGAGGACTGATTTAGAATCTGTGACAATATAAATATAAATGTTTATATGGAACTATCTGATTGTGCAAGATGGATGCATTCCTCCTTGTTCAATTAATATCAGGCATACTATGGGGCTCACAGCACATTTGTATGATGGGAATGTTGGTGAAGCAATTTTGGAATATATTTATAATAAACTTGGGGAGAGATGGATACACAAAATGCTTAGACTACTTAGGTGGCCCAGTAGAAATTTAATTGGTTGTATGTAGATAGTTATTACTATGGAACTGATTTATGGATACAATTACAGTGTTTAAGGCTCATGGTCATAATACGATCTGAGAAAGGCTGTTATATTTTTGTTTATAGATACAGGCATAAGTGGAATAGTACTGAGGTAATTAACTGGTCTAAAATGGTCAGACCAAATGGGCATACAGCAGTATTTTTAAACTGGACAATTAAATTTGTAAGAATTCTATGGGGTCCTGTTTTACTGGGAACTTTATGCTTTATGAAAGTAAATGTGGCTTAATTTGGATGATTGGTAAGAGTCCATCGGTTGAAAATATGCTTGATGTTTGTAATTCCTTATTAAACTCACGTTGAAGTGCGTTATACTTTAAAGGCTGATGTAAGTATGCATGAGGTGTAATAAATAAATGTTATTAGCATCCTCCTTGCAAGAAGTGAAAGCAGTAACTATCGACAATTATAAGTGTTATCAGTCTGGTAGAAGGAGTGGAGAAGCATAAACTGGTATGAATATACATATTTTTCAAAACATGGGGTTTACCTTGTTTGTTGATTTGAGTGATTGCATAGGCTGAGTTCAGGTAAAAAACAGGTCAATAGGTGCATGTTAGGGTGGGATTGAGTATATTAGGGATTATAGGGTAGTATTGGTTATAGCATTTATTAAATTTAATAAATTAGTATCAGTGAAGTCTGATGGCTTCATTGTACCAGTACAAGGCTGAATTTGCAGGTGTTAATCAAAGGATGAGTTATGAGGATGGAGGAAAAAAGATGGCGTGTAGGGGCAGGCATGATCAGAGAGACTGGGAAGTGGATTTCAGAATAAGTTGCCAGTTGCAATAGTAAGAGTCAAGTCAATACGATTACAATTGAATAAGATAGCAAAAGGATACAAATGTGAAAATGGGAAGGTTTTAAATGAGCACACTGATTTAAAGATAAGTTGCACAATAAAATAAGAAGAAATTACTTGAAACACTAAACTACTGGCTACATAAACGAAAGAAAGAAAATTGGGAAAGTTATAATTAAGGAAAGGGTGTTTGATTTTATAACTGAAGATGGGAAAGTTTAAAGCATGCATCCATGTTATTTGCATAGCAAGTTCACTTGTGAATACACTGAAGAATGATATAGACTAATGCTGATATGATTTATAGTATTTAATATGTGGAACGAATATGAATGCAGAATGTGCAGGGTCCAGTGCTAGATGACTGTAGTTATAGAAGCACCACAATACATGTATGAATTCATGGGCAATCAGAAATGGGCTGAAGGATTGTATCCAATGTTATTATTGTTGTTGAAGAACATCTGTTCAGTTTGATTCTGGATTTCATTATATAAAATGATCACAATCAACTGGAACTCAGTAAAGATGACTCTGTTTAAAAATAAGATTTAATCTACATTAAAATTAAGGATATGCATTTAGAATTCTGAAAACTAACAGATCCTTCAAATGCTGAGAATGTTAAAGTGAAATTGGGGGAATATATATTAAGTACTCTCCCCATTCTGAGGTACAAAATATTTTCAAAGTTAATATACATAGTTGGGCAGCAAGGGGATGAACCCCTTCTTTAAAAATACATTAATGGTATAATGCTGAATTTTGGCATTTACTGTTTATGAGATGAAATTGCACTTTAGTTTTCAGAGTAGGCTTGCAGTTAGCAGACAGGATTAAAGCCCTAAGCTTTTATAAAGCTGCTATACAGTCTAGGGTTTAGGGTTTGATTCTGTCCACTTCCATCTGTCTACTATATGACTCTGAAGAAGTCACGTAACTGGCTAGCGCTACCCATTCACCCTGTGTAAAGGGAGTCTCTGCCTAGTGGACTTACCTGCTTAACAAATGTATAAAATAAAAAGAGTAACAGGACTCAAAATATTGGGTCTCACGCTTCTGATAAGGCCCTGAAGGAAATGGCCTAAGTTCATAAAGATATAGGGCCTTATTCCAAAAGACGTGTTCTCATTGTAAGGAACCACTTGCACTGAGATGCTGAGAGAAGGTGTTTTTTCCAAAACACCTGACCCACTCTGCAAGCCAGTTTATAGACAGGCCTTACACCAAAGTAAGTCACTTACACTGAGAGCAAGTCTTTTGGAATCAGGGCAGACTTACACTGAAAGCAACTCTTTAGGAACCTAGCCCATAGTGTGCAGTTGCATACAGGCATTCTGTGTACTGTGTTAAGTACACCATGTCTCAATACAGTGATTCATAGAGCAGGATCTCAGTAATATAACAGGCAGAGTACTGAAGAATGGCAATTGCTATGAATGGCACACAGGTGCACATAATACATAGTGGCATATGATGTGCACTGCTGCTACAGACTGACATGTAGTGGGATAGTGCCACACAGCATAGCACAGAACAGTTATTTAATAATTTATGTGCCTGAAGTGCTTTAGTAAGTAGCTGTCCCTGCTGTAATGTGGTCTGTTGTAATGGCACACAGCAATTCATAAAAATGCTTCTGTTCATAATGCATGATGACAGATGTGGGGTCATTATAATATGTTAATGAAGAAACATAAGGAGTTCCCATTGGTAGGTGCTTGGCTGCATCATGTTTTCTTTTTACTCCTGCTCTGATTTTGCTGCTCATCTCTGCAAGCTGAACAACACATCATACGGATGATCAGTGCAAACAGATGCACAACACCAACTGTTAGTACATAGTAATAGTCCCATAACTGATGTAGTTGGACCAGCCCATTCAGAATTGATGTAGTATTTCTGAACTGCATAATATCCTAGAGATTGAGGGGGGCTTTTGATTATGTGCTCTCTTCTTGGAGGACTGTGTTCATACAATGGGGTAAGACCATATAGACCATTTACAGGGTCATATCCCACTGTGTAGCTGTCTTTATAAACCACTGAAAGCTTTGGGCCATATCTACTACATGGTGTGTAAAGTTCTTGATTTCTGCCTAATGATATTTATAAGTAGCTGCTCTGGTG
This sequence comes from Protopterus annectens, assembly GCF_019279795.1. NCBI lineage: Eukaryota > Metazoa > Chordata > Ceratodontiformes > Protopteridae > Protopterus > Protopterus annectens. Next base: position 388,756,261 of record NC_056746.1, read on the forward strand.
GTATAGAGGGATAAAACCCTGTCTATAGTCCAGGCAACCCAGGTGTAATTAGCAGCCCAAGCATCTGACAGAGCAGCTGGTATGGATGAGTGTGACCATCCCTTGTGGGTGGGTGAGAGGGTGGGTGGTTCCATGGGATAATCCTTGGTAATGACGACTGCAGACATAAAGCTAGGAGGCATTTGACAAAGGGGGGAATAGGGTGAGGACAAAGCTGAGCTGCTGTGGAGGTTTGGGATACTCTGCACATATTCATTGCATGCTCACACCTTGGGCATGCCACAAGGGAATAAAGGGGAAGTAATAGGGGGTAGGGGATAAAATTAACCTCCTTGGCAAATGTGAATGGGCAGATTCCCCAGGATGCCCTCAAGTTCTGTGTCGGCCCCAACCCTACAGACTTAGTCCGTTAGTCCAGGAGTTAAGGTGAACGCTGACAGACCTGACAGTGGATGTCAAACACTGAGTAGGGAGCTATAGGATGATGAAAGAGTATGAAAATAATTGTCAGAAAAAATAATAATAATAATAAATATTCAAAATACTGCTTCAAAAGAAATAGTGAATCATACTTATGTCATCATCTAATCTATGTGATTATGATCATGGGAAAATGTTAATGTGCTGAGTTTGCTAGGTTGCTTTCAAATGTTTTAGTTGCCCAGAGATTTGTAGAATGTATTTCTGGGTAGGTTTTTACCTTTCATTTAAAAAAAAATTAAGGAACTAATGTTCTGAGAGACCATTGTGACTCTTGGATATCATGTACATAAGTGAATGACTCCTGCATGTGTACCCGAGAAAGACATAGTGCATTTTTTTGTTTTTTTACATCATTTTGAATTACTTTTACTTACTGTAGATGTTAAAATATTCCCTCTCATGACAGGGATATGTAATGATTATTTTTTGTTACTACCATTCTGACTTGCTCTCTGTCATCACTATCATTTCAGACAGATACTACCATTGTTTTTTCACCAGAGTGTGGAATCTGTGGAAGGGATGAGTGGAACGTCTAAAAGTGCACTAAGCATTACTGCTGCATTTTACACACTGGTGAGTTCTAACATGATTAATTTGATTTCTTGCTAGTATTGAATGCATCACCTAAAGTAAAGGAACTGTATGGTTTAATTTAGGGATCAGGTAATATAATTAGTAAGGTTTCTTAAAAAGAGCAAGAGTCCCCAGAAAGTGCTGCAAACCATGTAATACTGTACATATTTAAATTAGGCATGGCTAACAAAAGGTTACAAATCCACACACTATTTTTAAGTCTGAAACAACCTGGGCCACAGTGCATTTTGCTAAACACTTTATTAAATCACCTTATCTGTATTGTGAATAAATAGTGAATAAGTGGAATAATTATCTTTCTGCTGCATTGTGGGAGCAGCAATACCAGCTGTAGGACTTCTTGCAGTCCTTATACATAGAGTAGGAGCACCTAATCACTGGAGGGGGTTTATCTAGTATTACCAATATACAAATAATTAAAAGAAAGCTTATCCTACACGTCCTTCTGGTCTAGTTGCTGACGACACAACTTGTAGAATTAAACTTTAACTCCACAATCAGCATTTACCACAGAAACTTATGACTGGTATGGTTTCAAAGTCTGTGTGTGAACAATGATTCACATACTTTTTTTCCTTTTCTTTATGTTTGGGAGAGGATGAAGATGGTACACATGGTTTTAAAGGTGTGGGTAGCATGTGTCCTACAGAGGCGGATTGCACCTCTGCAACAATACTTAAGAGTTTTGTTAGTGGGATGAGTCCTTGAGCAGTTTAATTTGGTAGGTTGGATCTGCATCAGGTTTTGTTTTGAAAAGTAATTAGTGAAGTTTAACTAACAGCACTTTTAGAGCTCTTCTATTAACTGTTAAGAAAAAACAGGGCACAATGATAAAAAGAGTATTGAACAAGAAATAAAAAGAGAAAAGAAAAAGGGTTAGTCCAATCAAATAGCACCACAATGCACAAAAACATTTATGCATTGGGCACTACAGTTTTACAACTAAATTCTAATTATATCACAGGAAACATGTCGCCAGTGCTGATACATCACACAGCAGTAAGGGCCACATGTTGTACTTCACCTTGGAATATAGACTGGCTACATTCCTTTCCATAACGCAGGAATGCAACATTAATGAAGAATTACTTTCTTAAACAATAAAAATGGTACAATACTAATGGCAAATTTAAATGATGGAGGACAAACTTATTTAAGCAGCCACATAACCTTGTTTCTACCTACAAAGTAAGGAAAATAGTCAAAGAAAAATTATTTTTTGATATTTTTTAAGATTTTTTTCTTCAAAATCATTTTTGAATTTCAATTCAAAACAGAATAACCACCAGACATCACAGTCAACAATCATATTTGCATATTCAAGTATCTTTCTAATTTCTTTTGCACTTCATTGTATGATACCTGAGGAAGCGTAAGCCGTTTGTCAGCAAGCAACAAAGGGAGAAATCAAATATATTAAAAAAGGGAACAAGAATGTCTCCAGTGAAAGACAAATCATAGCTGATAGTTAACTTACTGTGAAATAACCATCAAAGCTTGGTATCTGGAAATAAGAAACATACGTAGGGCTTGTGGGATGCAGCATCTGGAGGACCTCTAAAAATAAAAGTAAAAGCTCTGTAATCCGTGTCATCTTGTAAAACTAAAAGAAAGCACTTCAGTAACATTCCATCTTAATGCACTGCTATAACCTTTCAAAAAAGCTTATATTTCCTCGAGGCATTTATGCATAAAGCAACTACAGCTACTGGAGGCAGTTATGAAATGGGGAGGTACAAGGGACATTAATGAGCAGGGAGGAAGGACTCTCTAACTTATAAAGCCATATAAGGAACATAGAGATTGTGTAGTTAGGAGGAAATAAAAATAAGAGAAGGATGTGATCTGTACCAGTAGCAATGACCAAGAAAAAGATAAAATACCAACAGATAAATTGAAACAACTATGTAGTTATATAAAAAAGTAAAGATTAGAGATGGATTAATAAACTTAAACCTGATAAATACCTTGGTATGAAGGATGCTGTCTCTTTAAAACAATATTAAATAGAAGACATTTTAGATAGATTACTTATTTTAGAGAGTATTTTTTTTATATATATATATATATATATATATATATATATATATATATATATATATATATGCATTATACATACATAATATATATATATATATATATATATATATATATATATATATATATATAAAAATATAGAAATATATGTATATATATATGTTTTTATATATATGTACACACCTAAAAGGTTTCATACTTTGTTTAGTTGTTATGCTGATTTTTAAAGGATTTTTGGATAATATGTTTTATCTTAAAATTCATTGATCAGGAGTTAAGGTCATGTGATGTGTTTTTACATATAAAATGCTTTGTAACTGATTTTATATTTATATCTTGAAAAAGCACCTTTGTGAAAGCGTATTGCACTCATTCTGTTTTACTAAATAAAGAAATAACTGTAGATTCTGGTGACATTGTTGTTCATGTTATACCAACAGATTTTTACTTAGTTAAAGGATGTGATTTGTACCAGAGTAAAAGTAAGGAAGCATTCTGTGTCCACTTGACTGGTGCTCAGAATGTCATCACCGAAATGTTGCCTGATTTTGTAATTATTAGATTCAGAGACTAGCAAGAAGGTGTGTATTGCAGTTTTTGTTCTGTCACTTCCTCTCTCTCTTCAATGAGCTTCTGGAAACTTTGAGTTAAATTTATGTAGAGCATGAAGAGCAGTGATCAGAGCCAGATCCAGTACTAGGCAACCTAGGCAGCTGTCTAGGGCCATGTTAGCTGTGGGGGCCCATGTTAGCTTGGGGGGCTGATAAAAAAATAAAATCTTCCATAAGTAACACAGTGCCTTTTATTCTAACAACTTCCTACATTTATGTGAGCAAAATTTCAAACTTGTCCCTATTTTTGGGCCTTTGTTCCCTCATTGTTTTGGCTTTGGCCAGATTTCTTGTGCTAATAGGTTGAGAGATATGACTGCCAGGTCTCCTTTAATTCATTTATTTATTTTTTTTAATCAACGATGATTACAAGTTTCAGTGTCAGTCATAGTTTCCTAGTTGTGCTATTCAGTGTCAGAGGTGCCACAGTTAGAATACCTAGATTCATAGATTCATAGGACGTTACTAGGCTATTGGCTCTAGAGCCTTTATAAGCCTAGCCATGCTATACCCTTGTTCCCTTATTGACCAAGTTGTATGGTCTGTATTTGCAGCTCTAGTCTATGATCAGCAATGACTGCCCTTATCCAAGAGGGACATAAGTGACACCCCCCCCACCAGGGTAAATTTATGGTCTCCCATCCAGTTGTCTAAGTTTCTGTTAAATAGGATAGTTAAGGAGCTCTGTTTTACATGACTTGGGAGTTTGCTCCAGAGGAGTGGCAGTCCTGTTAATGTTGCAGGCCAGATTGTTTCCTTGATCGAGTGAATCTTGTCCCATTTGACTTGCGTATGTGCAGCATTTCCACTAGGACAGGGTCTAAGACTGCTCTGCAGGCCAGGCACAAGTCACCTCTCAGCAACTAATAAGATAGAGTACAGTGAAAGGGCCTTCAATCTGTCCATGTAGGCCATGTGTTGAAGGTCCTGAATTTTCTTGGTGAGAAATCTCTGAGGTCTCTCCAGATGCTGCAGGTGTCTGGTAAGGTACATACAGAAGGGAGTGTTGTACTCTAGTAGTGGTCTGATGAGGGATAAGTGCAGGGAGGTATAAAATCCTTAGCTCTGGATGCAACGCCCTTACTTATGAGATGTGCAACATAGAAGGCCTTCCTTACCACTTGGATACATGGTCATCAAAGTTAAGGTTGCTATCAACCTGTGTTCCCAAATTTCTTACCACAGGTTTGAGCTAAGTGGGGGTTCTGTTAATACTTTAATTTGCAATTAATTCCCCTTTGCCGAAAGGGATAACACATTTTTTTGCATTTAGTTTAAGTCCATCACTTTGGCATCAATCATTTTTCTGTGTAAGCCCTTTTTGTAGTATGTCAGCATCTCTGGGGGACTCAATGATTGCACCCAGTTTGCAGTCAGTGGCGAACTTGGTAAGTCACAGGCCATCTATTTTCACCTGTACTTCTGAGAGAGAGGATTCCAAACAGTAGGGGGCCCAGCACAGATCCTTGTGGTACACCAGTGGTAACTGGTCTGCTGCTAGAGGTGGAATCCCCAACTTTGACTGTATGCATTCTGTCGGTGAGCCAGCTGGCTACCCATCTAGTGACATATGGGTTAACTCCCAACTGGGTGAGTTTTTCAGTAATGCCATAGTGAGGGATTATGTCAAGATAAGCTGTATGTATGGTTTTGCCTTCATCCAGGACTTTGGTGACATTCTCAAAGTCTACCAGAAGGTTGTGAGTTTTCTTCCCACACCAGATAGACTGACTGCTGACACTACTGTGAAGCATGGGGGGGGGGGGGGGGGGTTGCCCTCCTGAATGTGTTTTCCTTTGTATGGCATGCCTAGTCACTCTAAACCTGTTGGCAGTTTTCCAGCCCTTCCTTATTGCATATCACCAGGACACCAGTTTTTTAAATGTAACAAAGGCAATTTATTCTTCAAGAGCAGCAGGCACTGAATTTGTAGATGACGCACTGAAATACAAAGTCATTGCCCGCAGCAACCTCTTCATTTGTTACAGTTCTATTTAATGTGGAATTATTCAGATGACTTAATTCTGCAGAGACCATGCATATTGACTGATATAGGTAGATTATAATATCAGGAGTGAGTCACCTTTTGTGGTTGAAATGTTCTGAAATGAGTAGCTTTGTCATTATTGGTTCATATAGTTTGTTTCATTGCTTACTGGAAAAAAAAAATCAAATTTACAAAATGAAAACACACTGTGACAGGTGGTGCTGTATTAAACAAGGAGTGTAATTTAATACAATCATGAAGGAAAATCAAAGAAACATGCATTTATGCATGGCCCTAAAAATGTATGCGGAGGACTTGTGTTTGAAAACAGTCCAAAGGTACACTTAATCCGCCACTGGACAGCTGCATTTCAGGTTTCAATGAATGTGAGTTTTGTGCATGCTATTTTCTTTACATATACAGTGATTACAGATATTTGGATTTAATTTAACACTTTTATTTTGACTTATAACACAAACACTGATAGCAATTTACTAAACAAAGCAATACAGGCTCATAATGAAATAGTATGCATGCTGACAGGTTTGGACAAATGGCTTATGGTAACTGGAGAGAAAGAGAGAGAGGCAAGTAATGGAACACTGGAATGACTGCAGGCTGAGGGCGCACATGGGGGGGGGGGCTGATCCATTACCCTGCCTAGGGCCCATTTGACCATGATGCAGCTCTGGCTGTGATTATGCTCCAGTATCAGGAAAACAATAAACTTGTGAGGTGCCTCTGTAATTGGAAACCTGACCTTAAAAGTGCTAAACACTGTTATGGTTGGTCTCATGTAAGGCTGTTGCTTCATTCTTAACTGTCCCCAAATATCTTGCTTCATATTTTCACTCTCTGCAGAAGATTACAGTCAGTCAGAAATGCAAGGACTGCCCGACTTATTGTTCATAAAATGCATATCGCAACAAAACATGTTCTGCAAGCAATTGTTTTAAATAAATTAGAGCAATATTTAAAACCCGTCCCTGACTTTCTTCCTTTGGCAACCCCCCCAAGAATTCTTAAGCGAATGAGATAATCTGCGCATGTTATCTGTGCAACAGCACTCTCTAAGTGGTTTCTCAGCTTTCAAAGCCAATAAAACTGTAACTGGTAGTACAGGGGATAGATAACACTCCATATACTATAAAGAATTATGATCAGATCACTAATCGTAACAATTTATTATCTGTTTTTGACATAGATATCAAGATTTACCTCATAAGCTTTGATCTCGAGGTGAATTTCTTGGTGTCCATGTCTCAGACAAATAACATGGTTACCATCAGAGACCCAATCATAAACCTCTGTATTAAATACATATATGTACATATCTATATGTGAGCTCCATTTATTATGTCATGCATCAGTTTGCACAAGAACTGCAGGGTCATTTGCTCTAAACTTCTGTGTATCAGACTTTCATTTTGTTGGATGTATGCTGTATCATAACAGGTGTGTGTGCATGTGTGTGTGTGTGTGCGTGTGTGGCGTCTGTGTCTCTGTCTCTGTGTGTCTCTGTGTGTCTCTGTCTGTCTGTCTCTGTCTGTCTGAGCATGTCTTATTTGGTGGTAGTGTTACAGAAATATTTTTGTTAAGGTAAGGTGCAAGGTTAGGGTGTGGTTTAACATGCATTAATAATGTGATACAGGAAGGCTAAATCTCATCCTGTCCACCTTAGTAATATCTGCTAAACCTAGCTTATCCCCTGCTCTGAACCCTAACCCTACACCTATCTTTACAAAAAAACCTTTCCACTAATCAGACAAATTAGGCTAGTGTTATGGAGGGTTTTAGTGTGCAGAACATACAATTAAAATGCTTTCCTTTTGTGATTAGTTTGTTCAGTGTTTTCAATGCTTGAAGGTGTGATTCTGTGCTATGTTGTGTCAGATGTTTTGCATTCAGTTTTGTGATACCATGATCAATCACACTATAGCCGTGCGTGTGGAAGGGATGTTACTTGCCCCAAACCAGAGGGTAGAGTATGACTTCCCTACTTCAAAAAATAAAATCTAGTGTTTTGTAACCTTGAGAGCATTACTGATTTGAGTTATGACCTTCCACATTTTTAGATATTTTGGGTTGACTAATTGTGTGTTGATTAAATTTGATGCAATTACTCATACTAAACCCAGTAACATTTGTGTGTGTGTGTGTGTGTGTGTGTGTGTGTGTGTGTGTGTGTGTGTGTGTGTGTGTGTGTGTGTGTGTGTGTGTGTGTGTGTGTGTCTGTGTGTGTGTGTGTCTGTGTGTGTGTGTGTATCTGTCTGTCTGTCTGTCTATCTGAGACAGAGATAGAAATTGGATGGATGTTTAAGAATAAGTACTAAGAGAAAGAGGCATGCATTAATAAATAAATAAATAAAAGAATGGCTTAATAGAGGAGATGAGAGAGGGAGGCCAAAGGCAGAATAAGGAACAAATATTTTCCTGATATGGTAATTAGGCCATGGAAGTACTACACGTGACTAGCCTCTGCAAATCAGTGGAAACATGTTAAAAGGGCTTGCACAGAAAAAAAGCTAGAGAAAGAGAAGCAAGAGTTGTTACAAGGTACGTCATTCCTTAGAGCAATAGGATGGACACCTCTTTCTACTATCTTTTGTGTATGTTGTCTGTATATTCCTGTTTTTGTATGTATGAGCTTAGTTTGCTCTAATACGAATAGGGTGGTTTGTTCCACTTATTTTTGATCAAAGTAACAAAGCTAAGCCATACTGCAGAGTATTTAAAGTACCACATTTCTTTCTTTCATTAAAAACTGAGATATTATAGTAACTGCATTAGAATTTGTTATCAAACTTAGGGTTCACGCACACACTTCACGTGACATTCTGAAGCTAACCAACTAGACCCTATCAAAAATCTGTGGTCACTTGTGTTCTTTTAGCTAAACCCTTAAAAGAACTTTGGTGGTGTGGTGGAAAAATAGATGTTTGAGACGAGATGTAGCTCAAAGCTTAGTCCCAGAACATGGTTGCTTTCATAGAGTTTCTTACCCTTCCGAACATCTTTTCCTCCCAAATGGATAATGTTAAATTTATGCATCTGTATAAAGTGCAATTCCTCAAATCCAATTTATTGCAGACAATTCTGAATGTTAAACATGGAAACCATTTTGAGAAACAATTTAGTATTCTTTTTCACTGTTTTTTTTTTTCTGTAGAAGTGAGCAGTTGCAATACAGTAAAGGAGATTGTATTGAATAAGTAATAGTTTTCTGAATTAAGAAAGTGTTAGATAATGCCAGCAAAATATCTGCTTATGTAAACTGTGGCCCTACTGCATTTTATCCATGTCCCTTTATGTTTACTATATAATATGGTGCAACTCTTTGTTATATTGAATAAAATAAATCTTTAAGGCATGGCACTAACTGGGGTGCATTATGAAATTTTCTGTTTGAATGAATGTCACATATATAAAGATGGTGGCCACTTGTGCTGTTTTTCACATTTTAGTGCTACTAGTAATGTTCTGCTGCCTTCAACATTACTATACAGTGAAGACAGATATATCCTTCAGCATACAGATTGTATTTTATTCCTTACGTATTGCATCAAATGTACAATTTGTAAGATTTAACTCTCAATATCATTTTTCCAGACACTTCAGCTGGTTTCATTATACCCCTGAACCAACCAGTTGCTACTACAGCTGTGTTTGTATGACTAACTTTCTTAGCTCTAACTATGGTTTCAATATTTTGCAAAGGTCATATGCTGAGTCTGTCATCTAATTAGTTTAGCTAAGTTCATATCATTCAGGCCAGGTTCTTTTGTGTTTTTTATGGATTTAATTGTGGTTTCATGAACTTGAGAAGTTGCAGAGTTATCATGCTTCCAGTTCATGTTCTGTTTGCAGATGAAATAAAAGCACATTCATTTTATTTGTTAAAAGTATTGATAAAGTAAAAAAAAAAAGATAAAGTCATGATGTGGCTTCCTTAAATTATAATAAAGTATGAAGGCCAGCCATGAATAATTGAGCCCAGCATGAAGGAGGTTATTCATTCAGGCAAAACTACAGAGAAACAGTTCCATTTTAAATATGAAAATAAAAAACAGACAGTTGGACTGGGATTCATTAACAGCTACATGAAGTGTAGTGATCGTGTTGGCACTGCACATTACATACATGATTGTTAATGAATCCCAGGGTTAGTTTTTAAGTGAAGAAAAATATCCATGTTTCTTAAAGCCCTAAAACACATACAGCTAAGTTGTCAGAAAAGATAATAAGCAATTTCATCAGCCTGCTAGAATAGTTAAATCTATTAACTAATGTCTTATGCACATGGCAGCCATAGTTCAGTGCTCCACTGTCTTGTAGCCCATCTCACAAAACACATGCCTGCAAAGTCTCAGTTATGTTCATCTTGATATTACAACTGTCAACATTTGGAATTGTCTAAATTAAAAAATAGAAATATTCAAATTATGCTTTTCCATGAGGGAGGTGGGTAATGATCCTTGCATCCCTTATGTAGGGGCATCTCTCCTGAACCCACTTCACTGCCATAGTCTACTCCAAAGATGCTGCAGTTTGGGGATAGGGGAAGTATCCCTGCAGTGCAGTCATATAAAAGAATGCATTTTCACATGAATGGCTGCAAAGGTAACTGTCAAAGTATTATGACATATTGTATGCAAACAAGCTGCCTTCTCTTTGTGATAAAATAAACATAAATATGAATTTTGCTGCTCTTTTGTTGTTTATATATTGTTATGCTTCCTGTGGTAAAGTGTCCTTGTCTCTTTTTTTAGGTAGATAAATTTCAGGTGCAGGCTTAGTTGTGTATGTCTTGTATTCCACTAAAGAAACAGATGAATGAATACATACATATATTAATAGATTGACAGGAAGATATTCAGGTAGACAGAGAAATGTGCAGAGAGATAAGATGTCTTTATATAGGCCATTGGAAGAAATAAAATACTATATTTTGAAATAGACTGCTGGAAGAGATTTCAAAAGATTTGATGTAAAGACATGAGAAAGACATGGGTCATACCATATGCAAAAAAAAAAAAACACACAAAATAGGCATATAAGTAGAGAGAACAAGCAAGTAACAATGGTCAGTTAACAGACATGCCTGTGAAAAGACTATGGTACAACTTGATGTAATACAGTAGAAAATTAAACAGCAGGAACATTAAACACAGATAACCTGCAAAAGGCAGACCTGCATGTAACCAGCTTCATGACAAAAGGAGGTGGATGCATTAAGAGTGTATTTTCAAAAGTGATACTATGTGTTTGGGTCGACACATTATAATGATAATGAAGAAGGACATCAGCTGTGAGGGCTACTCCTGCAGACTACAGATATATAGAGGAGAATCATGTATTACATGAACATATATGTTCTGGCCACTCTATCCAGCCTCTTTCAATATCCACATTATCCAACTAAGGACCATGTTGTTTGCTTATCTCATCAAGCAAATGACATAAGGTACGATCCAATTCTAGATGAAATGCCACTCCATCACAGGATACATGCACACACGCACAGCTTTGGAGACCATTTGAGCATGTGAGCATTGGTATTTCACCTAGCATATCTCTGCAACTTGGGAAGAAAGCAGATGCCCGAGTGAAAAACCCAGATATACTCAAAGAACCATGCAAACTCTGCACAGAAGGAATACTAGTTAGAATCAGACTGGAGAACAATCCAGATATACACAAAGAACCCTGTAAACTCTGCACAGAAGGAATACTAGTTAGAATCAGACTGGAGAACAACCCAAATATATTCAAAGAACCATGTAAACTCTGCACAGAAGGAATACTAGTTAGAATCAGACTGGAGAACAACCCAGATATATTCAAAGAACCATGTAAACTCTGCACAGAAGGAATACTAGTTAGAATCAGACTGGAGAACCAACTGCTATGAGCAGCAGTACTAACAACTGCACCACTTAATCACTCTGGGGGAATAGTATCGGTCATATGTGCAAATGTAAAAATAATCTGGATGCATCTGAGTGGAAAAGGCAACATAAGCATTTATGCATGCTTGTGCATGCAAAGTTACAGTAATGTCTTACTTTCCAGGGCATGAGTAAAGTCCCTGAACTTATACTGGTGATCACCTTGGAAGTAAGTCCACTAACTTCACTACATTCAGACAACATGAAGGCACACACAGTAGACAAAGGGTAACCTGTCAGAATTTCTGCTATCCAAACTGCAGTTCCCTGATGTTATTAAAAGGACCGTTTTGCTGATAGAACAATAAAGCAGCCTTTTCCATGCAAAAATTCCATGTATAAGTGTTTATTATTCTCTGTGAATTGCCACAGCCTCAGATTCTCAGATTTGTTTATTTAAAGATGCAGGGGGGTACAGTACCACCATGAGGTTTAGATGGAGAAATGACTCAAACTAAAACATGTTTTGTGATTATAACAATAATGTTCCCTCTTAGGCAGTTCTTTTCTGTGAGTTAGTGTAACCTTAAGTTTGTTTTTTAAAGCTGCCGGGGCACAGAACCCCATGTTTGCTCTGTTTGTATTTGGGCAAGTTTGGAAGTTTACATTAGTTGAGAAATTCAGTGCTTGTTAATATTCACTACTGGATTGCTAGGAGTGGACACGTTTTTCACATATGCTAAATAAAAGAATTTTTCCAGACTGATTTTTTTTTTTAGTGTTTTTTTTGTCTGTACTGTTGGCATGCAGTTATCTGACTCCTGGTGAGTGTGTAGAAGGTCCCATAGTACAACCTCCACCTAAACAATTTTCCTGGACATATAAGTAACACACATCACATTCTAGCTTTTGTTTTAATCAAATGGATGTGAATACAATGTTCTCAATCCTGCGAAGAACCTCAGGTGCAGGCCATGACCCTGTCTTATAGTTAGGTATCATCCACATGGACAGTGGGAAGGTGGACACATACTTTGAGTTCTGGCAGGTATTTCATGGTTCACCTGAGTTCTGCAGTGAATGCTTTATAGATTTATAGATTCATTGTTATTCCAAGGCCACTGAGTCTTATAACTATTGACACATTGCCAGTACCCTTTTGTAGGCTGAACCTCTTTTCTCCAGGGCAGCAATACAAGGCAATCCATGAATAAATTTGTGAATACCCAGCCAGTCATCTAGGTTATGTTTAAAGGAAGATAGTAAGTTGCACTGCTTACTTCCAGGGGAAGTTTATTCCATAGGTTTGGAAGGTGCTGGATCTGGTCCCTAATTCTAGTATTGGTGGAGATACTGGACTTGTAGACATACAGGAGGTCCAGAACAATCAGGTCTTTGATGGTACAATAAGTGAGCAGAGAACTCCTTCAAAGATCTACAGACACTGATTAAAGGAATATAGCTTCCAGCTACCTTTCCTGGTAGCTCAGGGACTTTAGGCCTATTATATTTTTAGAAAGGAAACTTTTATCTTTCTAATTCTTTAATGTGCTTATTGAGATACACTCCAAAGGAAGTGTTCTACTCAATAATTAGCCTGATCAACACTGATTATAAAGAAGTGAATACCTCTCTAATCCTTCATGATATTCCCTTAGAAATTAGCTGGGCTAAATAAAAGGATTTCCTTACAACCATTATCACATGATGTTAAAAAAGAAAGTGCTATCACCTTAAATACTTAGGTCCCTGATGACATTTTCATTTTGTAGTGACATGCAGTCTACACTGTATGATGAGGGGAGGGATGTCAACCAACAGTGATGACACTATACTTTTAGCATTTAGCTTGAATCAAGTTTTAGTACATTAAAGGTTTACTAGGCAGAGTTCATTCTGGAAGGTTTGGATGTCATATGGTGACTTACAACCGTCCCTCAGTTTGTAGTCTGCTACAAACTTTGGTAGCCAAAGGTATTGGCTCTTGGCTTGGAAATCTGAGAAGCAAATATCAAAAAGGTATGAAGAGTGGGTAAATGAGCACTGAAGGACACTACTGGTCACTTTCATACTTTCTGAGGCACCTGCAACTTGCACTATGTAGGTTCTGTCTTTCAGCCAATTTGCTATCCATTTAACTTTTGTATGATCTCTGCATGGGGAATAATGTCAAAGGTCTTGGCCAGGAAAGGCCCATTGCATGGACACCATCTACAAACTCCATAACCCTTTTAAAGAAATTTATCATGCTAAAAAAAACAAAGGTTCAAGTTTAGTAAGATTTTTGATATTGTAGTTAGAGGTCACTTATAATACATTATATGGTTCTGCAGGTCAGACTTGTAAGACTGATAGAGTTGTAATTACATATGTCAATTATAAGGCCACCCATATGGCAGGGTATCACCACCACAGTGTATCACTCATCTGGGGAAAAATAATAGATAAACTTAAGTTAAATAAACTTAAGTTAAATAGGTTAAGAAGTGTGTCTGCAAGAGAAGTTTCAGTAAATAATCTTTACTGATAACTGGAGGAGTAAGAGATTCTACTGGAGCACAGCTTTTGCCTGAATGGTACTGTTAACTACAGCAGGCAGTAGCTATTAGGTAGAAAAAACCATCAGTCATATTACACAGGACTGTAAATCCTGAATCCAGTGGTATCGAGAGAGACTTTACCAGACAAAACTGATGCACTTTGCTTTTCATAGTAAATAATTCCATGTGGATGGCATGCATGGATTCCATTGAGGTTATCAGTATACCTACACACGCACACACACACACACACACACACACACACACACACACACACACACACACACACACACACACACACACATACACACACATAGACACACATACACACACACACATATATATATATATATATATATATATATATATATATATATATATATATAAAATCATAAATAGCAAGTCATATAGGTCCTAAATAGGTCTACTAGTAAGGCCATATAGTAATATCAAAGTAAACTTACAACTGTGTTGAGAGATAAATGTGCGAAATGTGGGTGAATTAAAGATGAAATGCTGGATGCATGTTTTGTAAACCCATTTAGCTATGTATTCCATTAGTCAAAATAGTGCAATGGAGAGATTACAAACATTCCAGTCATTGGCTAAAACAAATATACAGCTGTCTCCATTGTCATGTGATACTACTTTTTTGGTGAATCTCTCCTCTGCTTCTTAGTTCACCATTGCCAGTGGCACATGATGGAGGTCTTGTGATGTATTAGGCAGGGTTTGCAATTTTATTATATAACTTTGATATATTTCTGTAAGCAGTGCCTTTTTCACAGGCATGTGTTTAAATAGGGGCATGTATACAGGCTCTGTTGCTCTGAAGCATCTGGCAGGGAGACTTTGATGTCCTTATGCTTGACTCCTTGAACCTCGTTATAAAATACATGTAAGTTCAGACTGTGATTATGCTGATCACACGTTTTTTGTCTGTGACTGATAAAGCTGCTTTCTGTTTTACCTGCTCCATTTTGTTTTCCATTTTAAGAAATCTGCTAGGCCTGATGTTTTTGTTTGTGAAAGATAGACATTTAAATTATCTAAGCTGCACATTTCACATGTTTTTTTTAATTGGTTAAATTGTCTCTTGAGTGATACATAAATATATAATGAAATTCTGGACCTTTGTCTGTCTAAAAAAAAATTCAAGCCTGCATAAACTTAAGCACTGCTGGTGATACCCTGCTGTGTCAGAAAAATAAACCTATATTTTTGTCTGTGACTGATGGAGCTACTTTCTGTTTTACCTTCTCTATTTTGTTTTCTGTTTTACGAAATCTGCTAGGCCTGATATTTTTGTTCTATGTGACAGATAGACACTTAAATTATCTAGGCTGCATATTTCACATGTTTAGTTGGTTAAATTGTCTCTTGAGTGATATTTAAATACACAGTGAAATGATAGGTCTTTATCTTTGTCTGAAAAGATTTCAAGCCTACATAAACTAATGCACTGCTGGTGATTCCCTGCTAGGTTTTACCACCCACCCTCCCATTTGTTGATCTACTTTTTAAAGCTGCTAATTTTAAGCTGCTCACTTCTACTGTAAATTGAGCTTAATAAGTTCAACCATTTCTATACTACTGTTGATATATTGAATTATTTATTTGCCTTTCTTTATGCTTATATTGAAAGTGTGTTTGCCTCTTATTCCCTGTTCATTTCATTTACTTGATTAGAATTCATGTTCTAGATAGCTGTTTGATAAAGTAGTGTATTTTTAGACTCTAGCAAGCACTTTGTTTTACATTAAGACGTCAGTGGATTTTCCATTTAGTGCACTGGGAGGTAGCCTGGTCTGTTTTGGTTGGGGAAACACCTGAGATTTCTGCATGTAGGGAGGGCTTATTAGTCATCTTCTCTTGTTTTTAGTGCCTTTATAAATTCTGTACAACTGAGTGGCTCTTAGCTCATTTATACAAAGCAAAGTACTTTTATTGAATAATCAGACTTTTATAAGCTGTTTAAAGTACACTGCTATAGCCATATCTTTAAGCTTGTTTGTAGTAGAATTTTGTATCTTTTAAGTTTGTTTGTGGTAGGATTTCACTCCAGACATTCATTTACAATGCTTTTGCATTAGGAGGATTGGGATTATTCATTTATTGTCAGTAGGTGTTGACCTGTTCTGTCTGAGCTGGGAAATGCAAAAAAGAGTTCTAAATATTTTTGCACATCTCTTATATACTGTGACTGCACTTCAGCAGTCTCAGAAATACTGTACTCTCTGTTGCTGCTTTGCACTGTATTACATTGTATCTGTTAGCTGTAGGGGTTCTGAAAATAGTCTGTGTGGTCTTGTTACACTTGGTCTCCAATCCAGCTATTCTACATTAAGAATGTATTCTTCTGCACCCTTGTGGCAGAAGTATGCTGATCAAACATGTCTGAGTTGGGGATTGCTGATGAGAGGCTTATTGTGTGCTTTCTGAATTGGTAGTTAGCTTAAACCTTGTTTTTCAGTGTTCATATTTAAGCCTCACATTTATGTGGTGCTACTCTTCACTCAGCAGTGGTTAGCAGTGCCCTGTATAGACACAAAAGCCTAGGAGCTCAGTTTTCCCTAAACAGATGTCAGTGAAACCCTTCTAAGCTTCTCTGCTGCTCTAGGGGCAACTCAGTTGCACACTGAGCAGCGTTGCCTTATTGATCAACCTTAGCCTACACAAAGTATAGGTCCCTCTTGTAGTCTTGGTGCTACCAGCACAGTCCTGTCAAATTAACCCATTCCTTTCCCTAATAAAAATACAGTAAGAACCTGCTATAATGGATGGGCAGTTTCCCATCATCTCTATGGTCAACCTGATAGACATAATCAGCCTGAGGCAATGTATCAATTGTCTCATGTATACTGACAACCACTTATTCCTGAAATAAACAACTATTTTATGTGAGAGATGTAGTTATACTATAAAATTGGATGCAAGACTTTCACATAAGGACAAATTGAATGCTAAACAGGTTGTCAGCACACACACACACGCACACGCATACACACACTTTCCACACTAAATAAGGACACGACACATAAACCCACATATGTGGAGCTATTCACTAGTAACTTACCAAAAGATAAGAGGCCTCCCAAATGGAAGCTACTTACACCCATAACAATGGAAACAACAATCACAACACATAACACACACCAGTGTCTCAACAAATAATCCCATAAAGCATTACACCACAAAACCTAATGTATTGGTCATAGGTGACTCCATTATGAAACACATGGATGTTCCCCTCTCCAGGCTGGATAAGGAGCAGGTTATGGTTAGCTGCCTGTTAGGTGCCAAAATCCATCAGGTCACTCATGCATTCAAGCCACTCAACTGCAAGTAATATTATGACTCCATCATAGGCCATGTGGGAGTGAATGACCTGAAATGTACCTCACTGGACTATATAAAGAGAGACATGACTGAGCTCTCAGATTATGTATCACAGGCAGGTATAAGCCTAGCCTTCAGCAACATTTTACCTTCAAGAATGATGCCACAATACAAACAAAAAATGATTGATGTAACTTCTGGCATCAGTCCAAAGGAATCCAATATCTGTCAGTCTGGGAAAACATGGCTGACAGTGCATACTGCTTTGCCAGAGATGGTGTGCACCATGGTGTGCACCTATCCCCTCTAGGCTTTCATAGGTTCATAGATTAGTGCTAGACTAACTGTCCTTTGGCCCATTTTAAGCCTAGCTAATTACCCCATTAGGAGAATTAAACCCCCGGGTTCCTATCACATAGTCAAACTTTTACAAGTTTGAACCACATATGGTCGAGACCATATGTTCGAATTTGTAAAAGTTCAAGCATTTGAAAGGAAATTTCCATAAGTGGAGGTTTCTGTTCACTTCAATGTGGTGAGATCTCTGAGTTGGTATATTTAAGTAGTGTGGGGTGCAGGGGGGCTTGCCTTCTGCTTACAACACTTTATTATTTTGTCCGTTGTTTTTTTATTTTTTTTGCGTAGTCAAAATTTTATAACTTTGAACATAATGGAACATAATTAGGTGTTCAGAGTTACGGAACTTTGACTATCTGATGTAGACCCTTAAACACTCTACTTTGTGTCTGTAAGGTAAACACCTTAACCATTATGCCAACCTCCCACCTTCAATATACTGGCAAAGGTATTAGCTAGTCCTATTGTGCCTTGGCAGTATCAAAATAACCAACCCCCCCCCCCCCCAGCATAACAAAATCCTCTCTACATAAACTTAAGGTACTGCTGCTTAACGCTAGGATTCTAAACAAAAAACTGCACTCCTTGGAAGCAGTTCTCACTTTGGAAGATGCTGACATCTGCATAGTCACAGAGACATAATTCAAAGGTGCAGAGAAAGCACCCCAGCCATGCAGGGTCACAATGCCTTTCATGCGTTCAGACCACAAACTGAGTCTGAAAGAACCAAAGGAGGACATGTATCTATCTTCATTAAGGGTAAGTACACCTCGAGACTGGTCAAATAATATGACTGTCTTAAGCTACTCCATGTACAATTAACTATAGGCAAAGCCCCCTACCACATCATAACTAGCTATAGGTCCTCACTATGAAAAAGGAAAAGCGTACCACATACCTGGACTTACTGGAGTCATTTGCAGTACAGCCCAACACCTTACTCATGGATAATTTTAATTCTCCTACCATCAACTGGGAAACATACATGACCACAAACATGCTAGCTCAAAGGTTCTTGGACTTTGTCAATGCAAATGCTCTGCAGCAGTTAGTCAGTGCACCCACAAGAGTCTCAAATGTCCTAGACATAGTACTTATAATGTGCGAGATCATTGCAACCCTCCTGTTTGATGTTCTCCCTGGAAAGATTGGACAATAAATCAGTCTCATTCAATGTAATTATAAGCCCAGATACTCCATCAAGTACAAAAAGTCTTTTCAAAGACAAGTTACCACCTTCTAAGTGATGGTATCAGAAGTTTCATAGCCCTCTCAAATGCAGATAACACAGACTGCTATGCAGAGGTGTACACCAATGCCCTGTATAACCATTTAAGCAGTTGTATAGAATTGGCTGTACCTGACTGGAATAAAGCCAGGTCTTGCTGAAAAAACAAGCTACCTGGTGGACCCCTAGTATAAACAGGCTGAACAACAACAGAAAGAAACTAATGTCCGAGAACAAGAGGGAACTGGCTCAGCAGAAATCCCTCTCTAGAGTAAACAAACAAATTAGAGATCTTTTCAGGTCCTCCAAAGCTAATTACAAAGCAAAAATAACCTCCCTAGCTAAGGGTAATTACAAGGCATTCTTGAACTACATCTAAAATCTAAAAGGGAATATCCAACTATGTGCTGAACTGGTTGTGGATGGCACCACCCATACTCACCCAGAGGTAAAAGGCAACCTGCTAGCTCACGGATCTTGAGTAACCCCCCCCCCCACTTTCTCCCTTGAGTCATCCCCCAAAGTATACCTGCCACCATTCCTCAGCCTATTATCTCAAGAGAGCAGGTCATCTTGGCCCTCTCCAAGGCCAAAAGTGCAGCATGAATGAGACCAGGCAACATCCTAGGTTGCCTTATAAACAACTTAAAACATGACCTGGCAGACCTACTTGGATCCCTGTTTAACCACAGCCTTCAAACTGGCTATGTTCCTGCAGAACAAAAGAACAGCAACAGTAATCCCTCTGCACAAAGAGGTACCATCAACCAACCCTAGGAACTATAGGTCCATAAGCTTGACTAGCCTCATCTGAAAGGCCATGGAAAGAATCATTATGGAGCTTATTAACAAGGACATAGGTAATATCAAACTCTGGACCCAGCCCAGTTTAGATTTGTTAAAGGTACATCATACCTATTAAACATGGTTGACTTCTTTGAGAAAGTCATCAAGGCACTGGGCAAGGGAAAGATAGTGCATACTGCCTATCTGGACCAAGCCAAGGCATTTGACACAATCCCCCACTCGGGTATTAGAGAAACTCTACCAATTGGGAATTAACCCCTACATTACCAGATGGGTAGCCAACTGGTTCACCGATAGAATGCATACTGTAAAGGTTGGTGACTTCACCTCTAGCAAAAGACCAGTCACCAGTGGCATATCACTATGCTCTGTGCTGGGCCCCTTATTGTTTGGAATTTCTCAGAAGTCTAGGCAAACTTGGACCGCCTGTGGCTGACCATGTTCACTGATGATTGCAAACTGGGAGTCCCCAGTGATGTTAATATTCTGCAAACAGAGTTGTCACAGACAAATGATTGGTGCCAAAGCCATGGATTAAAGCTAAATGCAAAAAAATGCATTATTATTCCTTTTGGGAAAAATGACAGCCCTGCAGCACCTGGTAAATGTAGACCCATTGGTACTTGATCTGGGTACTCAGGTTGATAGCAACCTGAACTTTGACCATCATGTATCCACAGTAGTAAGGAAATCCTTCTATGTTGCACATCTTATAAGTAAAGGCATCACATCTAGATCTAAGGATATTATAATTCCATTATACTCAGCCCTCATCAGACCAATAATTAAGAACAATGCTCCTTTTTTGCATGTACTTCATCAGACACCTGCAACAATTGGAGAGACCTCAGAGGTTTCTCATCAAGAAATTACAGGTTACACAAAACAAGTCTTACTTGGAAAGACTGAAAGCCCTGTCACTGTATTCTGTCTCCTACAGGTTGATAAGAGGTGACCTATGCCTTGCGTTTCTGACCTGGTCCTGATGGAAACGTTACAAATTTGTAAATCAAACTGCACAAGATTCACTCACTCTAGGCATTTTTTGATAGATATCACAGTTATTTATATAATGC
The DNA here is from genome assembly GCF_019279795.1 of Protopterus annectens. Lineage (NCBI taxonomy): Eukaryota > Metazoa > Chordata > Ceratodontiformes > Protopteridae > Protopterus > Protopterus annectens. The sequence goes on from NC_056746.1 coordinate 388,777,211, forward strand.
TTTAAGCATTTAATTATCTTTTTTTTTTTTTTTTTGTAAATCCATGCTTGTTATATGAGTTGGGATGATCATCTGTGGTAGAGCTGGGCCACCAGCAGTATGACTTCTTGCAAAGTGAGGTTTGCAGGAGATTAGCGGGTCAGGAAGCCAGTATAGCCCTACAGGGAAGGTACTTATATTTATTTTGATTGAGACCCTGCCTTGTACATGCTTGCACTCCTCCTGCAGGCCAGTACCCGCAATTAGGTGTGAACTATGAGAATGCTTACTCCTACCCCGAAAAGTGGTAATGCTTATACAAGCCTAGCCCTGTTTCCATTCTGAGTTCTAGTCAATACTGAGGGCTCCAGGGATTGTCTGCCAGCATGTCTCCTCAACACTTCTCCCAGAGATAGGAAGCAAGTAAATTCTCCTAGTTTCCCTTTCCCTCATGCTGGCTCTGCTAATCAAACCCGGTCAGGGGTCCACTGGATCATAGTCAGGGCTGTATCCCTCAGTGCCAACAGAGCTTACAGATACTGTAGTTATAAGGGATGGAGGAAGGACAAGAGAAAAGGAGTGAAGAAAGAGGGAACAATGAAGCAAGTAGAAAACCATTTCCATTTCTTTTGTGTGATTTAACACTACAGTGCTGGAGTTTCACACTGGCCCATACTCCACACTGTTATGCATCTGTTCTGCTGTCATTTATAATTATATTTCTTTAGTATCAACTCAGTGGAAATTTCTTTCAGGTTCCTGTCTGAAATATATTTCCTTGCCGATGCTTTCTAATTTTATATCCACTTATGAGCATACATGGAAAGCATTTGGCTGAAAAGATTGAATATATTATTCAATCTGTCTATTTGTGCAGCCAGATAACAAACCAGTCTCACCCTTCCATATCATCCATCAAGTCCCTCGTCTGTTCTTGTCTCTATTCAGTTTAGCTGCAATTTTTGTCCACCATCACTTCCAACAAACCATTTCAAGGTCTGACCACTCTCCACAAGAAGGAATGTTTCACCAGTCTCCAGCTTGCTCAGTGGATAAAGATGCAAGTACCTTTGATCATACATTTATGTCCTTCCTAATTTTAATTGATTTTGTAATCTTCTCTCTCTCTCTGTTCTATGTGCTAGACAGTTTTTTTATCTGGAGCCAATATAGGTGTGGGATAGCCAGTTATTTTAATCAAGTTCTTATTCTACAGTGGCCCCAGTATTTACACTTCTAGTTAGGACATATCTAAAGTATTTTCCCTGGAATTTTATAAGCTATGGTGTCTGTTCTAGCTCTGTCATTATTAAATGACAAATCTGAATCTACCCATTGTCTTATGTCTTTATATTCACATACTTTTTGCCAGGTTATTTACCTCAGATAACATTATTCATTAATTTTTAGCATACTGTATTTTAGAAACCTCACCTTGTTCATGTCTTTCTGTAGTTTAGTTTTATTTACTTGAAGTAAGTAGGCTGGGCCTCTAAGTAAAGGCCTTTACTTCATTCAAGCCCCACTACAGAATACTCAAAGCAGTTTAAACAGTACTAATCAATCATGCATATTAAACATTCATAAATAAAGTATAAGGATACATTTGAATATTTGATACATCAGAAGCAACGTCACTTAACTCAGCCGCAGCTCTGACAAATTCTTCAAGAAGACAAAGCAGTTGTATAAAGAAATAATAGGCATCAAAATTATTTCAAGAGAGAGGGTATCCAACAAAAATTATAGATGAATACGTTCGATATGTAAGAAGTGAATGGGGGAAAAATATAAGCCCCTATTAGGGAATTTAAGTGCTATAGAGGAAAGCAAAAATAAAACAGAGGAAGAAAACAATAGATTTGAAAAGGCTATGGTTATTCCATACAGGAGTAAAGCATTCGAGGTAGAAAAAATTGTTAATAAAAATTGGGCTATTCTTAGAAATAACCCGAAGTTATGGGCTATAGGAGGTTCAAAACCAAGTTTTGTGTATAAGATAGGTCCTAATTTAAAAAAGACCTTTGAAACGGTCACAAAGAATAGGGGTAGGTATGGCACTACAAAATGTGGAAATTGTCCTCAATGTAAGTACATTTGTACAGAAGAGAACATTACCATTAACAACTCATTAAAAACTACAGTTAGATTTGAGAAGGGAAACTGTCAGACCACAGGAGTAGTTTATTTGGCTATGTGTAAATCCTGTCCCAGCTTTTACGTAGGTAAAACTGAAAGACGATTGAGGGACAGGATATATGAACATACATATCAAATATCTACCAAGAATGTTAATAATGCCCTATATAGGCATTCCACAATCTGCCTGAATTGTAAAGAGTTTAGTTTTGGCATTTTAGAAAAAGTGTCACAAAACCCTAGGGGTGGGGATTACAGAAGCCATATAGAAGAAAGAGAAACAAGATGGCAAATCAAGTTACAAGCAAGCCAAACCCCAGGGTTAAATGAAATAATATCAATTAAGCCTATAGTGTGTAAAAAAATGGAGTTCAAGAAATAAAATTTTAAATGGAAGTAGTTTAATGGGTAGAAACTGGAACAGAAGACATTATGTTAATAAAAGGTGTTTTTAGGGAATTGTCATGTATTTAATAGAATGTTTTAAGATTTTTACAATAGAGGGTTTTAAACTGAAGTATGGTGCACTTTAAATGCACTTTAAATACATTTTCTTATCAGTGCTTAATTAGTGATGTCATCATTGTTATAGAGTATATAAAGGGGGAAAATGTTAATAGACACAGATTCTGATGAAACCCTTGGGCATAGGGAAGAAAGTGCTCAATCTTTTAACTTGTGTGGAATTGTTCAAATAAAGAAGTTTGTGAGGGAATCCAAACCATGGCAGTGTATTTTTTGGTGTAGATTATATTACTAATGACAGACATGGGTGAGATATTCTGCTGATCTAAAAAGGATTAAATATTCATCGCCTATTGTTATAACTTTATAGAAAAAAAATGAGTGTGGCCCTTCTCCTGAGTCTTGTGGCCATCTGGGTCTTCTGTTAAGGGGCTTCCTTTTTTCCAAAATTAATACACCGCATTCTGACAGTTAAACAGCTTGAGAGCTACATGACAATATAGTGATTCAGTTTTAGTGACATAATTTTACTCATCAGAAAGTGGTGGTCAAAGGTCCTGTTTCACAAATGCTTTTATAAATCATCCCCAAATCTACTTCCCTTGATACAGTCAAAATGAAATTTGACCACTGGTGTTACAAGCTAAAGTCAAGAAAGACTTAGAGTCATAGTAGGCTAACTGCCCTTGTGGGTCATTTTAAATCTAGCTGTAAGAATGAATACCTGCACCTTTTGTCTGGAAGGTAAACACATTAACCATTATACCAACCTCCCACCCATTTAAAAAACTTTGCCTATAAAGTCCACCTGAATAGTCCCAAATGAGATTGTTTTCTAATAAAACAGTTTGGTTTTTGGTATATTGAGAAGAGTACGCACACGCACACACACACACGCACACACACACGCACATGTGTATCTGGCATGGCTTAGTGGTAAATCACTTTGTCTATGGTGTGCAGGGTCCTGGGTTTGAGCCTTGCAGAGGCTGTTTATTGTTGGGAGGGTGGCCTAATGGTTAAGGTATTTGCCTTGCAAACACAAGGTGCAGGGTTTGAGTCTCACAAGGGATAATTGGCTAGGCTTAAAATGGCTCGCAAGAGCAGTTAGCTTAGTACTAATCTATGAACCTATGAACATGCACACAAATCCTTTGCTTTCTTCTGTCTGAGACTCTCATTGATGTGACACAACCAAGCTTTGATCATATCCAGAAATGACAATCTAACTTAATAGTAGCAATGTTTGTCATGAGAAGCAGCATGAGTAAAATGTAGGTGATGGAAGTGTAGCTGTTAACAATGACATTTAATGGAAGTAATTGTGATAACTTTGTGCAGTTGAAGTGCATCGACAATAGATATAATCATACAGCTTTAGTCTTGATGTGACAAAATTGTTTATTAACAGACAAATTATTTGTAAAGGAAGGGCATGCTGTAACTTCTGCCATGTTGTAAGGAAGAGTGACTGCCATACTGTGCATGAACTGGGATGCATAGCTGTCTGCTCCTTCCTGATAGTCACAGTCTACAGTCTGTAATTTTTGCCATCAAGATTATCCACAGACATAAAAAAAAAATTAGAAAAGGTGGTATATTGAAATAGATGTTTAAATGTGCAACTAGGAGCTCTGGTACTAAATTCTAACATAATTTTCAGCACTCAGCCTTGTTTCCTGCCCAATCACGGGCACACTCGATTTCACTGAATTTATCTGAAGAGCTTTACTTTTATATTTTTGTTGGAACAATCTTCCTGGACTTCTCTGAAGCCTTTAGTATGGCTTCTCTTTTTAAGTTATTACAAACCTTCAAAAACACTGGCTTCTTTATAAGCACATTTAGGTGATTTTTTAACTTGCCTGAAAAATAGGACACAAAAAGCAATCATGGAATTGTAGCTTCATTTCACCTTGCAGTCACACACCTCTATGCTTTGCCCAATGCTATTCAGTCTCAGCTTTCATGAGATGGCCAATCATATTTGGTATTTCAAACTTATACAGTACTCAAAGTATCCAATCATCACTCTCTCTCTCTCTCCATTACTTCTCCTGATTCTTTCATTTCCCATTTCCTGTTCCAGATCTTCATCTCAGTTTTTATAAAAAAAAAACAAATCTCTGGTCTTCTCTCCAACTTTCAACTATAATCCCCAATAATAATAATAATTATGTATTAGCATCCTCAAGTAGGGTCAGTCTTCTCATCAGTGGCTCAGTGCACATGATTCAACACTATTAAGATCCGGAAAAGCCATAAAACTTTTCAAAGTTATGTTCAACAACTTTCTGAAATTTGATTTTTACATAAAGAATGCCAATCCAAAAAAACAGTCTGGCAATAAGTAAAATGCATAAGGCAAAACATTCTTAACTAATAAGGCAGTCTACACCAGATCATACCAATCCCATCTTTAGTGTATTCGGCGATATTGTAGTTAAGGGCCTCACCAGTTCCTTTCGTGCAGAAGTGGGCATGTTGCAAATTGAGTGACAAACCCGATCGGAATATTACTTGGGGTTTTTGACAAACTGACAATAAATTATATATATATATATATATATATATATATATATATATATATATATATATATATATTAACATTTTAGGTCAATTAAAACTTGCCGTTATACACAATATGTGCATATCAAAGTTCAGTCATGCTGCAACACCCTGTAATACTTAAAGACTTAACCCCACAACTGAGTGAAAGAAAGAAGAAGCGGTTACACTTCCGTTACGATTGTGTGCTGTGCTGACAGCACATAACCATTCAAAGTGTCAGTATGAGATTTTGGTGACTGTTTGGCTATTAAAAGCACTATGACAATGGAAGCACTTTAGTTTAAATAAGAAGCTATTACGTTGTATCAAAACCATAATTTAGCAGTTGGCAGTCCTCTTAAGAAACTGAAATACCCCAAGGTCGAGAAAGTGTTTTTTTTTTTTTGTTTAAATGTCGGTTCATGCCATACCGGTAATTTACTTTCAGTTTACTGCTATATTTACTGTCCTATTACAACGTCAAGTGCACTTTTTTTTCCTTCGGTTGTACATTAGGAGGGAATGCATATTCATGAATGACATATCACGGGGGTGGGTTTTGGGCGTGGCTTGCTACTGCGCATCTGGTGAGACCCTCAACTACAGTATCGCCATATATTCTTCCTATCTGTTACATGAACATCTAGAACAGAGTCATAGCAGAATCAATAGATTTGCTAAAGGACACTGCAGTAAAACCAACCACTGTCATTATTTAAGTGATCTACATTGGCTTGAGTGTATCCATCACCTTGTTATAAATCAGTTTTATTTACTTACCAACTTCTCTTCAAACTAACTCACAAAGACGGCCCACTCCAACTCAGAGCTTTAAATATTGAACGTCATTTTGTTACTGCTCCCAAATTAACAAAAAACTTGGAATTCTCAATTTTCAGTTTTTCAGTGGCAAAGTATGAAACAACCTCCCTCCTTTGCTAAAGAGTAATCACAGAAGAATCACATTTATGACCTCATTAACATCCCACGTTAGAGCAACTGCATAAACCATTGTAGTATAGCATAAGCCAGTCTCAAACACCTGTTGCTATCTTTTACACATCCATTCTGCTGCAAGTTGGCAGATGGCATTGATATGCTAGATAATCACTGCGCTCTGCTGTGAAAATGATTACTGGCAAGTAGGGGTGTAGCTAGAATTTTATAGTTTGTACTCATGCCACATTATGCTGCTCTCACCACCTTTCTAACATTTAAATGTATTCATCACTCAAAATGCTGCCCTTGTACACCAGAAAATGATGCACTATTTTCAGTTGCTGCTAATTATAACCATATAAAGGCTAGGTTTAGAAGCACATTTTTATCATGTAAGCATTATTTGCATAGTACTATAGACACTAATTTATACACTTGTAAACATTCTGTGCTGTTTGATCCATAAAGTTTTTAAGATATGCTCAGAAAAAGGTACTCGCTTGAGTATACTGAGTATGCCTAGCTACGCCCTTGTTGACAACTCTACAGTATTCTTGAACTGAATTATAGGCAAAGCAGGATGAAAGAAGGCAAATGCACCCAGCTGCCTGCTTATAGGGGACACTGAATAAATTGAGAGCTTGTAAACTGGCAACCTGTTCTTTTCTTTGAAAGGATGCAATGAGCTATTACATTGCTACATGATAACCAATTGCTACCTTAAAATAAAATTACAATTGATAAGCTGTCATTGATCTCATTGATTGTGATCACTAATAATAAATGGGGTAGTGAAAAACGGATGTGTTGCCTAGAGTGCAAAGCTCTATTTTTCAAGGAATGTGTTGCCCAGAGTGCCAAGCTCTATTTTTCAAGGAATGTGTTGCCCAGAGTGCCAAGCTCTATTTTTCAAGGAATGTGTTGCCCAGAGTGCCAAGCTCTATTTTTCAAGGAATGTGTTGCCCAGAGTGCCAAGCTCTATTTTTCAAGAGATGTGTTGCCTAGAGTCTTTTTCTTCTTTCAGCTTTTCACGGTTAGGGGTCGCCACAGTGGATCACCTGTCCACTCATGATTGGCAGTGGAGTTTTTACGGTGTTGAGTTGCCTGCCCAGCACCCAACCTTCCATGGAAGGCACACACACGCATGCACACACTCACGCCTAGCTCTATTTCTACAGCTCTGTTTTGCTATTGCATGATGATGCCACACTCCTAGATATAAATAACTTCTTGTTAAAATGTAATGTTTCCCAATTCCTAGTGTACAGCTATGAATTACTAACTATATGTTATTGCAGGTTTGCCCACTGGTTTCTCTGTTCTTGATTGAGAGTCATGAATGTGCAAATGCATTATTCTTCTGCATTTCTGTATTTTACTGTATTTCCATATTATTTTGTAATGTCGTCCTGGGAATCCAATGAAAATATGTTTTTTCAGTAGTACATTCCTAGCTTAAAAATGTAAGTAATTAATAAACAGATCATTTTGTATTTTTGTCTTAAAGCTAACAAAGGAAAATCCATATAGTTTGCAGAACTTTGTAGTCAGAGTGTGTGTCATAAGTACATTTTATGTAGCGACCCACTATAATAAGAGATTAATTAATGGTAACCAGCAAAATTTCCTAAATTTCAATGTCAAGCAATGATATAATTAAATCACAGTGAGAAAAGAATAACTCCATTTCTGGAAATGAGTGCTACCATGTGAGGATATCCTTTGATGATGGTGAGGAAGATCAAAAATATTAAATGCTCAATCCTAAGAACAATGTAGACTGTACTTTTGTAATGAGCAAGTGTGGTTATCTATGCAGCTTTATCAGCATCTTTTGGTTTTATATTATCTACCCTTCATCGGTCACGTTGTCAGGTAAGAGGAGGCGAAGGAGAGGACTGGAAGCCTCTTCTCTCTCTCACGTCTGCATGATGCTGTCGTGCTGCTCCAATCTGTTACCAAACACCATATTCTATTGCCCTTTTTCATAGTTTTCAGCATTTTCCAGTGTGTGTGTTTGTGTGTATATGTCCGTGTGTGTGCGTGTGTGTGTGTGTGGGTGTGTGTGTCTTGTTGCAGATCATATTTATTCTGACTTCAGAGGGACATTATACCAGTTTTCAGCATTTTGCTCATGTGTTGTACAGAGCTAGTAAAATTCCCCTTCTCATGCACAGGTCATATTTATGGTGGCTCAGAACAACACTGTAACATTATGGTGCTAGTATATGCAAAATGTTTTATCTCTTCACGTTTCTTTTATGAAACTGATAGGCTTGCTATATGTAATGTTTATTTGCTGCTTGGGTTTTGTATTTCTGCACAGATATCATCTATACTAGGTTAAGGAACACTTGTAACAGTTTGAGAGCAGTCATTATGAGGAAAGCTACAAAGAAGAGGTCAGAGTGAACCCATGTACATGAGATATCACTTTACGTGCTTCTTTCTAGAGGGCCATTGATCATCTGTTATTAAATGGAGCTATATTGCTGCAAGTTTGCATGCAGGAGTTCTGCTTGTCTACTCATAGGAGTGTTGGCCACTGAAGAAAATGGCAAATTCAATAATGAAGTGTACTGCATCCTCATTTTGGGTGGCCACGGTGGTGCAGCGGTTAGCATTACCACCTCACAGCAAGAGGTTCTCCGTTCGATCCTTGGCTGGGGTGCCTTCTGTGAGGAGTCTACATGTCCTCCCCTGTGATTGTGTGGGTTTCCTCTGGGTGCTCCGGTTTCTTCACACATCCCAAAGACACGCTGTAGGCGGATTCGACACTCTAAATTGGCCCTAGGTGAGAGAGTGTGCATGTGTGTGCCTTCTGTGGAAGGTTGGGCACCGGGCTGGCAACTCGACACCGTAAAACTCCACTGCAAATCATGAGCGGACAGGTGATCCGCTGTGGTGACCCCTAACTGGGAAAAGCCGAAAGAAGAAGAAGACTGCATCCTCATTTTAAGAATCTAAGCTGAGTATTCAGAAAAGCCCTCTATAAGCTGTAGACAAATGCGCAACTTATGAGACTGCATTTTATTTTGGGTATGCTCACTCTGGAAAGTTTTAATATCTTGGACTTTCATGACCAGCTTGTCTTCCTGGGACACATTCCTCATGAACTGGTTTTCTGTTCATTTTATATTTTTTCCTAAAGCTAATTTTGGATAATGACCATGAACCCGCTTTTTGGGACACAATTATACATGGACACTGCTAGAATTTCTGGGTCAGGCTGAGACTTAACAGCTTTGCCATTTCTTGAATCATCCCCTCACATATAACCATGTAATACACTACTGACATTTTTATTCTTTACTTAGCAATTTTATTAAGGGAAAGATAATATGGTTTGTACGCTGGGTGCAAAATAAAAAATAACAATCATTAACACAATTGGTATAGATTTAAATCCTAGATATTTACAGCCATGGTTATGACCTCTGACAGCCTGTGATAAAATGAATTCAAAATATTTATGCCTCATTTGACTATTATCTTGCAGGTTGGAATCTTTGGGTATGTCACATACTCAGAAGGCCTGAGTGGAAACATTCTTGCAGATTTGCCATCTGGCTATATTATCAACATAGTGCGTGTTGTATTCCTTATCTCTCTCGTGGTAGGGTTCCCTTTGATTGTATTACCTTGCCGCCAAGCTATTAGCACCTTACTGTTTGAGCAGCAGGTAGGTTGTCTTCGCTTTTCATGTTATTATGTGACATTAATAACTTAAATTTATTAACTTGTCTTGATTCTTCCTCACCTGCACAGTTACTAAAAATTTTACAATTAAGTTTAAAAATATCCAAGTTAAGTATGGGTATCCTACATCATAATGAGGGTTCCTATTGGAACATCAAAAATGCAATTGTTGGAATCACTAAAGGTCGACCTTTGATGATCGAACAATTACATTTTCAAATGTTCCGAAAATGTTATAAAAACAAAAAAGTAATGTAAAGGGTGTAGGCAGGGGGGCAAGCCCATCCCCTGCTACCTAAATAGACCAACTCCGAGATCGCACAACAGCATACGAAAGGGAAATCTTCCCTTTCCTGCACTTAACTCCCATAAAATGCGATCTCGGCATTGGTATATTTAAGTAGGGGGTGTGGGGGTGCAGCCCCACATTTGGGGGGGGGTACAGGGGGTTTGTCCCCCTGCTCACAGCAGTTACTTTTGTTTCTTTTGTTTGTTTTTTTTTTATACATTTTCGAAGTTTTAATACTTCGATCATATGGTGTCGATCATATGGTATTTGAAGTACTGAAACTTCGATAATGTAATATGTAACCCATAATGATTTATTCTCTGATTACATGTATGTAAGAAAATATATTGTGAAGTATATTCCAATGTTTGATAAAGTTTATGCAATTTCCATTGTGCATTGGATCTGTTCTTACCTGTTTTGGTAGGAAGTATTGCATTTTGTACAACCCTATTTGGCAAACTAAAAGCTATTTTTCCATCAAGCTGTTCTTTGGCCAGTACTCTCTTTGGTCAACATGTATTATACCAATTTGAGATGCGTGTCTGAACTTGTCAATATTTTGTTGTTTTGTAACTAATTAGCCCTCTCACACACCCAGAAGGTAGGCAGTGTGAACCATTTTGCCCTCAGCTATTGCTTTAGCTACCTTTTCAAAAAATTCCACCAGGTTGAGTAGGCATAACCTGCCCTGGGCAAAACCAAATTGGGTTGAGTTCAATGTTTGGAGGTTTTCTATGTCATTATTAATCATCTCCATGATAATTCTTTCCATGGCTTTGCATATGAGACTAGTGAGACATATAGGTCTTTAGTTTCCAGGGACTGTTGATGGCTCACCTTTGTGGAGAGGGATGACTGTTTCTGTTCTTCATTCATGAGGCACAAAGTCTGTTTGGAGGCTATAGTTAAATTACAAATCCAGGGGGCCTGATAAGTCATATTTTGTGCTATTTATAAGGCATCCTGGGATATTATGTGGGCCCACTGATACAGTGTTCCTGATTTGAGAGAGCATTAGGACCTGCTCCCTAGTGATAGTAGAAGAAGTTATATTTGATGTTATTTCTTGAGGAGTGGTTAAGAGAGAGAGAGCGAAATTGATAGGTAAAGTTAGAGCTGAATGTGTCTGCTAGTAGTTTTACTATACCCTCTGGCGCAGCATAGGCGACTCCATTAACAATGAGCTCTGCACATAACTGTATTACCTTTGAGGTTGCAGATATACCTAAATAATGCCTTGTGGTTGTCCTCAGCCTGAAAAGCCACATTTACCACAAATTTGGCTTTGGTATCAGGTAATGTGTGACAGCAAAATGCCAAAGATGTCTAGCTGCTAGTATAGAACATTAAGGCTATGGGTTGTCAGTGAACTGCTCCCTACAGTATAGGGTTCGATTCCCTCAGTCGTCATTTGCCTACTGTGTGACCTTTAGCAAATTACTTAACCAGACAAAGTCTTGGGTCAGTTGGAAAATAGGGGTTGGCTATTCAATAATTCCCTGGACTACACCTCCAGTAACTACCTCAGTAGAGTAGCTAGGGTGGGGTGAAGTGGGCAACTGCCCCTGGAGCAAAATGCTACAGGGAGAGATCAGCCAAACCTGATTACTTTTTAGTAACAGTGCATGCTATTCTTTTTAATAGTGGTATTGGATTTATAGTCAAAGCTGAACACTGTAGCACTCTGTGTGCGGTATGAAAACTGTTGCAACTGTGTTACAATTTGAAAGAAAGAAGTGTTTTTTGTTTCTTTTTTTATTTTTTTTTTATTTTATTTTTTTCCTTTTTTATTAAGGCAAGTCTGAGCATTGTAGTGCACCATGCACTGTATAAACTGTAGCAAATGCTTGCTACATTTGCACCAAACATTTTTTTTTCTTTTTTAAGACAAGTCTGAGTGCTGTAGTGCTCCTTGCTTTCTATAAACTATAGTGACTGCTTTCTACAAATACAGCAATCAGTTTCCTACAGTTTAAAAAGCATTTTTTAAAGATTAAAAGTGGGTTTTATTAAAACAATACATTTGTAAATAATCACAGCAGATGCTGTTCTTGCATGCCACAGCTAATAAAAGAGGCAGCTCTTTACTTTTTTTTTCATGCCTAGGATCTGCAAACTTCTTTGAGAAAGAGGCAAGGTATCGGATTGTTTTAAAATGCAATGCTAAAAATATTTTAAAACACTAGGTATAGAGATCCTCATATTTATCTCCTATGTTTCCCAAGTGCCTATTTCTACCCTTGTTTCTCTTCTTAAATTCTAAAGTAGAGACAAAGGTCTGTTTAAACTGCAGATTTCTGGTCAGCAAATACATATAAATGAAGGTTTTTCAGACAGTTAGCTTCACAGATGAAGGGAATAAATCCAGTAAGGTAATCTAACTTTAGGAATACAGAAGGGCATCCTAGTACTTATCTCAGGTACTTCATCTCTGTCATTTCAAGCTTCCACAGCTGTGGTACGTTCACTGTCAGGTTTTGTGCCATGCTGGGGCACTGGCCACACCACCTTTTATAAGCATCACTTTTATAGGTTCATAGGTAGTTCAGAATGGTAGCTGCATCATCTATTGCATCAGTCACTGCTTTGATGCTCCAAGGGTTTAAGTTCATTTTCATGTCAGCTTTATAGCTGAATATGACAATGCATTGTACAAACAATACAATATAAAAACGCACCATCTTGCCATCCAGAAGTAAAACTAATCCTCTTACTCTAAAGAATGGTTTTAATAAACACATTTGGACGACTCATAATATTACTACTGGTCGTATTGTTGTTAATTCTCTTCGAACAAAAACCACCACACACAACATAAAATGGATAACCATCTTGCCATCCCAGTGTAAAAGTGAGTTACTTACTCTAAGGAACACTTTAATAAACACATTTAGAAGATTTTTTTTTGTAAACTAACCAACCTTTATTAATCTCAATTTAACATTCAGGAACACTGTAAATTTTAGATTACTTGTATCCACAAAAAGTTTCCACCAGTGTCTACAAAAAAAAAAAAAAAAAAAAAAAAAAAAATGGAAAAACTTCAAACAGATGTAAGTTTCAGCACATAACTCTTCTGTAACAATAATCTGTGTACTGCAGCACTCCGCACACGGTAACATAAACTGCAGCAAACTGGCTCCTTCATTTCAGGAGTACTATGTACTAGACTGCAGTCTTTTTTTTTTGTTTGTTTTGGTTTTTTTTGTTTTTTTTTCTTTTTGCTGTTTGCTGCAGAGCTGAGTGTGAGTCTGCTGTATGAAGTCATTTGGTAGAAAGGTACCAAGTGGCCCACTACAGTGCAAGACAAACTTTTTTTTTTCCTCTTCACTTAAAGATATATCGGGAATGAGCACCAAACAATAAATGACTCAGCTACCACTCTGAATTACCTATGAACCTACCTGTGAGATGTCAAAGCACATCAGAAGTGAAGTTTCAATGTAGGCATATTGCTGTGATGCTGTACTTCATATGTTAAGGGGTGTAACTGTGCAACAGCTGGCAGTGCATGGAACATTAAAAGGGTTAGCCTAATGGAGTTTCTTTGCTATACCTGATATGTTGAAATTAATTTGACCAGCTACACACACACACACACACACACACATACACAGACACACACACACACACACATATGTATATATATATATATATATATATATATATATATCTACACACATATCAGTCCCTGTCAGTTGATAGTTTTCAGAAACACAAAATTCATATGATTGAGACCATATGAATGAGTTTTTCAAAATTCAGAGGCTTTTGAATGGAGATCGCAGTGCAGTGTGGATGAGACAATTTACCCTTTTCCACGCTGTAACGCAATCTCAGAGTTGGTATATATAATTGCAGGGGGTGTGGGAGGGGTGCAGATTTTTGTGTTTTTTTTTGTTTTGTTTTTTTTTTTTGATGTTCGAGTTTTCAGAAACGCGACCATATGGTCTCGACTGTATGATTTTCGAGTTTCTGAAAACTTAATCAACTGACAGACCCATATATACACACTTCAAAATCCCGAAAGCTTAAAATTCTGAATCTCAAAATCCCGAACTCAAAATCGAACTCAAAATCCTGAAAGCTCAAAATACAGAAAGCTCATAATACTGAATCTCATAATAACGAAAAACATACAGGACACCAACACTGATGTGTGATTGTGCGGACGTTCTGGTTAGGGTGGGGGTCAGCTAAGTGTGCGATTGTAATGGTCGTTAGGGTTAGGGGTGGGTTAAGTGAGTTAGGGTTAGGGCGCGGGTGAGGTGAGTGCGTGATAGTGACAGAATTTTGGGTTAAGGGTTGGTTAAGTGAGTTAGGGTTAGGGTGCGGGTGATGTGAGTGTGCGATAGTGATGGACCTTAGGGTTAGGGTCTGTTTTAAGGTAGTGGATAGATAGTAGCGTATGTGCAGTGTAGTATAGCTGCAATACAGTTGGTGTCCTGTATGTTTTTTGGTAATATGAGATTCAGTATTATGAGTTTTCAGGATTTTGAGTTCGGGATTTGAGATTCAGGATTTTGAGCTTTCGGGATTTTGAAGTGAACCCATCTATATATATATATATATATATATATATATATATATATATATATATATATATATTTATGAACACACTCACACACACACACACACACACACACACACACACACACATATATATATATATATATATATATATATATATATATATATATATATATATAAAATAAAATGAAATTCGAACCACAGTGTGCACTGAATGAATACTCAAGATCTGAAACATGAAGATTTATTCAACCAACAACAGACTAAGCATATGCTTTCACCAGCAACCTGGCTTCTTCAGTGTAATGCACAGAACAGGGTAGCAAGGTTAGAAATGGAATGGCAGCTTAGGCTCTATGCTACCAGGCGCCCTGGGCTAAATGAATGTGTCACCATAAAGCCTCAGTTAAAATACCTAAGTAGTGTTATTTAGAGGAACTGCAATTTTATATTACATTTTTATATGTATACATATGTAGTGTATGACTATTATAAGCTTATTAAATGTTATGAATTGTTTTTTTAAACTAATACTTGGTTGTAAATGTATTCTTAAGAAATTGTCTGTTTTATTGATTTATTGATTAATTGGATGGGTGGGGAGAATGCATTCTTGCTTTAAATGTGGAGTGTTTTTTATATGGAGTGTTTTACTGTCAGACTCTGAAGAAGCCAGGTTACTGGTGAAAGCATATGCTTAGTCTGTTGTTGGTTGAATAAATCTTCGTGTTTCAGATCTTGAGTATTCATTCAGTGCACACTGTGGTTCGAATTTCATTTTATTTTCTTGGTTGAACCTTTGTTGGTTCTGGTGGACTGTTTAAATATATATATATATATATATATATATATATATATATATATATATATATACACCCTCACCCCCCCACACACCCACACACACACACACACACACACACACACACACATATATATATATATATATATATATATATACATGTATATATATATATATATATATATATATATATATATATATATATATATTTACACTCACATACATTTTCAAAAACGAAACAGATCAGAGTCCACAGCTTTCTGCCTCTGGCAGCACTGCATTATAAAACTGACCATGCTTTATAAATGATCACATTACTATTCTTTCTCAACAGAAACCAGATGGGACATTTTCTGTGAGTGGGGACCTGCCCTTGCGCTATCACTTTGTGGCTACCGTACTGCTGGTGTTCTTCTCTATGATCATTGGACTTATTGTTCCTGATGGTAAGTAGTATATGGCTGCAAGTAATAATTCAGAGCACTATGCTTATGCAGTCGATTTATCAAGTTTATTTGTCAACGTAAGCATTAATTTTAACATTATTATGCTATGCTTCCTTCTGTAATACTTTCAAAATTATTTAGTTTTGGTATATTACATGTTGAAATTTTTTACTCGGTGGAAAAATGCAAACGGGAGCCATTCTGTATACCTATAAATGTACATTCTTTTGCAAAACTATTACTAAATTATTGCAGATAGTATGTTAAAGCCATGTGCACCTCTTAACTCATGAAAGTTCCTAAGCATCGTTTAATTTATTATGAGAATAAGTGCTGTATAATTGTGACACAAGTTATGTGTGCAGCATTAATGCGATAGGCCGCTAATGGACTCAGCCTTGTAGTCCTTTGTCTCCCTCAATCTACTCTGAGTAAGTTACTTAGCCAAACAGTTCTCTAGGGATCAGAAAAGATACACTTGTGGTTAGATGGATTATAAATAAATACAGTGGGAGCAATAGTTGTATTTATTTGTTTTGTTAAGCAGAGAGCTACTATTTTAATCCTTTTTCAGACTGGGCACAGAGTATAAAAGATATGCAAGTTAAAGAGCTTAAAATGAATACTAAATGTAATAACATAAGAAGTATTTATTAAAAGCATCAAACACATCACTTCACATTGATGCATTGAGTCCAATGTCATTCTGCATAATAAGCATTGAAAAAATCTTTCCGATTTCTCCAAATATATGAAAGTTGGCCATGACTGTAGTTACCATTTACCTTATATAACCATAATCTAAGGTCAAAACAATAGGGAAAAGGAAGAAACTGAACATATCCCAGTCATAACATATGTCTGCAATGTCTCCACATGTGTGTGTGTGTGTGTGTGTGTGTGTGTGTGTGTGTGTGTGTGTGTGTGTGTGTGTGTACTTGGTGTAGTGGGTGCTTGCCCCTCCATAAATGCATTGCTTCTTTAGTTGCTTCATTTCAGATGCAGTTGACATTTGAGTGTGCCAACTTCTTTGTGAGTGCTGTTTTGGTGGCTCATCACAAAAGAGTCAAACTATTGTCAGGCAGCTGTGAGGTCACTCAGTGAGGATTTGGATTACATCTACAGTTGCATATCTGCTGACCACCTGAGACTTAACATTGCCTGGACTGTTGTCATAGTTCTTCATGATACCTTGAAGGAATCAAATTGCCCAATTCTTGGCCCTTTCACTATACAAAGTGGTATAAAGCTGACATTTATGAAGAAGTTGTAGCATCTTGGTGTGATCTTTCACATTCTCTTGGCACATAGGGACTAGATGTAATCTATTACTAAGTCTACATGATACCATCTTCAAAATGTTTCCTGCAACAAGTACCTTCTTCTTCCCGTGGCTCTCCATGGTTGCACATGACTCACCACCTTCACAGCTTGCAATTCCCTTTACCTGCGGCTCAGTAGCAGTGAACATCAGCATCTGCAGCTTGTTCAGAATTACACAGCTTGGTCACTTTCAGATACATCTTACTCCCTTCATATTTGCTCCCATTCTGTGACAGCTACACTGGCTGACCTTTCATCATGGATTAAGTTTGAGATTCTGCTGTTCGGTTACTTAGTCTTACATGATCTGGGTGTCTAATATTACTGCTCCCCAGATTACCCCTATTTGATTAGCAGCATGGATGCTGGAGGGGCCACAGTGTGAGGATAGAGGGAAGCAGCCAATGTTGGCTTGTCTATCCTGGGGAAGGAAAGCAGTCTAAAGGCTCACCGTAATATGCAACATAATGCTCTGGTCAGTTCCATGCTACATGAACAGTGAGATGCTACATGAACAGTTCCATGCTACATGAACAGTGAGATGCTACATGAACAGTGAGATGCTGCATGAACAGTGAGATGCTACATGAACAGTGAGATGCTGCATGAACAGTGAGATGCTACATGAACAGTGAGATGCTACATGAACAGTGAGATGCTGCATGAACAGTGAGATGCTGCATGAACAGTGAGATGCTACATGAACAGTGAGATGCTGCATGAACAGTGAGATGCTACATGAACAGTGAGATGCTACATGAACAGTGAGATGCTGCATGTACCTTCAGAGGACAGTGATTGCTGAGACATGAAGCCTGATTTAAGGAAATGGGATTATGGCACACTCCACAGCATGCAGCCTGACGTTGCACCAGTGCCCTTGATTATTTCTCTGTCCCTGGACTAGCATCAGGTTGAGCATGGGGGAGACTAGGACGGTTTTGGTAGACCCAGTAGTATCAGTGTTGGAAATGTCAGCCTTATAGTAACAGCTGTTTAGACCTTCCAATAAAAATCCCATAAACACATGCGTGCATGCACATATAACTGCTATTGTATTATGATAATAATGTCATTTACATAAATGCTGGCTATTCAGATAACAAGTTTGGAAAAATATGTCAGGTAAGATAATTAAAATATCATAACAAGCTGGGTATTTACCAACATATCAGCAAAAAGGCCTTGAATGAGTCCTGAATCCCACTACATAGTTCAGAATTAAAGATCATTCCATTTATACATCCTGTACCACATTTCACAGCAGATGCTATTGTAGAAGAATGGTATTTCATTATCCATAGCATCGCATCAGGCTTTACATCCAAGGTGTGATATCTTTTGAGAGCTGACATACCTTATGTCATCATGAAAAACATGTTTGCTTGAGTGATGAATTGCCAGATCCCATTTCTTACAAACAGATTGGAGCAGCCCAGATTTTGATGAATTGCTGCTCCAATCTGTTTGCATAAAAGAAATGGGATCTGTCAATTCATCACTCAAGCAAATATATTTTTTATGGCAAACTGGCAAGACATTGTGCCATTCTTTAAGGCTGTTCAGCCTTCAAGTCTGTACATTTAAGTTATAAAGGTATTTGAGGTTACAGGGCCTTGTACCCCAGAAAATGCACTTTGCAGTAGTATCAGTGCCAGCTTCAGTGACCTGTCAAATAATTCACTTCATTTCAAAAAAATTGGATTCAGCAAGTCATCATTCAATGAGTCATGATGCAACCATGCCTTATTGCTTATATATTAATAAATACAGTGAGATGTTTACACTATGTACATTTTAGTCCAGTATTAATACAGTTCTACTTTCTTCTAAATTCTGCAAAGACAGAAAGAATATCTTAACTTGTTACACATAAGGCTTCTTCAAAAGACTGGCTTCATTGGAAAGCAGTCACTTTTCCATGCTAATTAGTTTCATAATTATAGTCTAAAAATGTATCGATTCATATTCAATCAAAGAAAGCAAATCATATGATTTTTTTTTTTTTTGGGGGGGGGTGTCACTGTAAAACTTTCCAAAAAATATGTGAAACATGTATGCGTGCTAATTTTAAAACTTTTATCCAAGTCTGATTTAAATGGCATACCTGAAAGAACCGAAACATTAATTTGTTTTATGATCCATTCTTGAAGTACAGTGGTAAGGACTCGCAGATCAATGAATAAAAATAGGTATCCTTATTAGATGCTATAGTACTTTATGACTGGTTGTTTTCTCTCAGGTCCTTTCCAGATGTTATGTATGTCAGCCTTTCTATACCAGTTGAGGCATATGGTATGATTTCAGGTAGCAGATAGCATCTCCTATACCCTAAGTACATATACAGTACATCCATAGTTTGAACAGTTTCATAAGAGTTCAGTAATGAAGTTAGTAAATATGTCTTAATAAGAAAAAGAAAGAAAATAAAGAAGGTGACATACTAGCAGAAAGACAAACCTATATTTTGACATGCAAAATTTATAATTTAAGTCCACCTGGATGCAAATCATGTTACTGTTAGCACAGTAACTCTCAGGTTCTCATATGGTTGTCATAAATTGTCATGACCATTGATATGTGTCCACAATGTACCACTGATATTTAATTAAGACTAATTCATTGAAAACCTTTTTGCATCCAGTTCTTATTTAGCAACTTAAGGAGAATCTGTTGTTTTTACCTTACTGCTTGATAATTTGACTGAAGAACAATTTTACCTTGTAAGTTAAAAGTCAAATCATACCTGCTACAGATTAACAGGCTGAGACATTCTTCAATTCTTTATGAGAAAAGACATATCAATAGAAATTAAACTGTCATATTGACTACATGGTGTGAATGTTTGTTTTTCAGTGGAGACAGTGCTGGGCTTAATGGGAACAACAACTGTTGCAATCACATGTTACATATTACCTTCGCTCATGCATTCCAAATTAAGCAAAGGACGATTCAGTACACAGGTTTGAATCTGCTTCTGTGCATGTAACTTCTCTATTAAAACTATTCCCACTGAAATGTATATATATATGTTTTTGATACTTTGTTATGCATATACCTGTTTAATGCTGTGAATGTACCTATTTAATATCTTTCCCATAGCAAATGGTACTGCTCATTTGATAATCTTGGTAGTCAGGAGCTGTGCTGCTATAATTTTAGTTGATTTTGTGTTCAACGGTTTGCTTTCACTTGCCAAAAACATAATAGAGCACCTTCCACTTCCAGAAGTCACAGGGTTCTATTCAGCACACAGCACTATTATTTTCGGACTTCGTGTAGTGGAAATAAATTGCTTTTAAATAAAATGTACAGCTGCTTTAATTAATATTTAGCATCATTAGCATAATGTAGCTAAAGAAGTGCTGATTCAGAAAGTACTGATTTTGTGAAATTCAGCTGTACAGGAAAACCCAAACAAGGAAATGCCATTGCGGTGGTGGTGCTGCGGTAGCGTTGTCACCTCACAGTAAGACGTTGTCCTGTTCGATTCTCAGCTAAAGCGTCTTCTGTGTGGAGACATGCATGAATGGGTGTACCTTCGTTGAAAGTTGTGCATCAGTGCTGGCAACTCAGCACGTAAAAATCTACTGCCAATCATTAGCAGACCGGAGTTCCGCTATGGCGACCCGTAACCAGGAAAAGCCGAAAGACACAACATATACATTAGTTATATAATTGTGTGCTGGACAATAACATGCTTGTCACAATTTCACAGTTCTGTGACAATGTTATACAACACATCAGGCTAGTTTATACAATCATAAAAAAATCTGTTAAGATGTAACTGTGAACTGCTATGTGGAAAAGCAAGGTTTAGTTGACATTATTTTTGCTGAAACCAGGTTAGATAATCTATAAGAATAGACATTGTAATTGAGTTTGCCTGCATCTCCGCACCATGTTCTTGCGTGTAGGGAAGGGAAGTGTTTTGTGCTTCTGCTAATCTTAAGAACAGTCCTGGCATCTCCCTCTCCTTTATGAGTCTTTCACTTCATCAGGAAGGCCTTATTTTAGTTTTGCTTTAATCTCCATGAAGACATTATTTATTGAAATTCTAAGTCTGAATCCAATTACATATAACAATTTCCATCTACCTAGTGCAAACAATAATAAGCATGTTTATTTGCTGCTGTAAATGGCATTTTACACTATAATACCACCACCAGGCTCTCCTATCAGTCACACAGATGTAGTAGTCAGTAGGATTTTGTCTTCTTAGCAGCTTTACCAGGAGCTTGATTCAGCATTTCATAGCATCAACCAGAGGGAAGGAGGCTTCTGCTTGCAACCATCTGCACTGGTAAGGACATCTGGAGAGGAAGAATGCTAAGAAAGGTATCAGCATATCATCTGAAGTCCCTCTCTAACAGTGACCAAGGTTATTCACCAGTAGCAGGCAGGAAGGTTATGTAATGGTTCCAGTGACCATCCTCAGTTAAGTATAATCACCAATACACCTACCAATTATCGTCTATGGTGGTGGACCTAGAAACACTGCCAGTAGAAACTAGCCAAAAGGAAAGCTCTATAGAAACTCATATTTGTCCAATCACTGCATTTAGTTACAGAAGTAGGTTCACAGATACTCACAGATATACAGCCACAATCATTAATGGTTAGATACAAAAGAGTCATCAGACCAGAAGACTGGAACAGATAATTAAGTAGTCAGGAGGATGCAGATATTCTCCCCATGCATACCTATTCACACCCAAAACTGGAAGAATGGAGAACAGAGATGCATTCTATATGAATACATGTATGCGATCAATTGTGAGTGGTTACACCAGAGTATCCAGTGACAGTCCCTCTACATGCTGTCACCAGTGACTGCTTATGGAGAAGGACACTGGCACACACCCCAGGCATGTTTGTTATTACTAATTACTGGCTACAGAGGAAATTCAGATGCACTCACTTACAGACAGAGTCTCATAAATTTCTGACTACAGAGGGGGACCCCAATACAGTCTCAATGTATACATACTCTCACCAGTGACAAGATATAGACGAGGACCCAGACACGCACTCCCTGTGTATACATCCTGTCATCGGTGATAAGATACAGAGGAGGACCCAGATACACTCCCTGTATATACATGCTCTCATCACTGATGGAATACAGAAGAAGACCCAGACACACTTGCTGTGTATACATGCTCTCATCACTGATGGGATACAGAAGAAGACCCAGACACACTTCCTGTGTATACATGCTCTCATTACTGATGGGATACAGAAGAAGACCCAGGCACACTTCCTGTGTATACATGCTCTCATTACTGATGCAATACAGAGGAGGGCCCAGACATAATCCCTGTGTATACATGCAACATGTATACTTATGTTGATCCGTGGCAGACCACTTTGCAGTTAAGCCATGATAAAGGACAAATTATTATTCCAGGGATAAAAATCAAAAGGAGGATATTCCAGGGTGACTCTGATACAGCTGCTTTTTTGCCCTGCCCTTCACCCATTAAGCCGTCTGCTTAACAGATTACATCAAGGCTGTAATTTGACTCCCAAAAAGTAAAAAAGTGTAATGACTTCTGATCTTCTCTTTGTCGATGATTTAAAACTGTATAACTCATCAGATGAGGAACTGAAAGCACAACTACAAGTAGCCAAAACTTTTTCAGATGATTTAAGAATAACATTTGGTCTTGGTAAATGTGCAAAAGCAACCTTTAAAGCAGGAAAGCTGCAGCACCAAGAAAACATTAGTTTGGGACAAGAGTGTGATATAAAAGAACTTGAGCAAGAGAGAGTGTATAAATAATTGGGAACTGATGAAGGCTCAACAATAAAACATGAACAAATGGGAATCAAACTCGGTAGGCAATATTTTAGAAGACTTACATTAATCCTAAAAACAGCATTGACGTTTAGATACAGAGTTCAAGCTATAAAAGTTTCCTCTTCCTGTCCTAACTTACAGTTTTGGAGTGATTGACTGGCCCCAAAATGTGTTGGGCAGATTAGACAGGAAAACAAGAAGGATGCTTCATGCTCATCAAATGATTTATAAAAATCATTGCATACCAAGACTATATATTCCCTGTTCCAAAGGAGGTATGGGTCTCCTTAAAATTGATTAAATGTATAGATCTGCAGTTGTGGGACTGCATACATATCTCCTGACCTAACAAGTCCCAAACAAAGTAAAAGTTTTGAAACATGAGGAGAAAAAATCTAAGATGACTTCCCTTCTTAATATAGCAGAAGCATATCGGCATCAAGTGGGAATGGAAATCAAAACAGAAGTAGATAGAAATCAGGCAGCAACTGAATTGGACAAAAAAAAAAATGAAAGAATATAAGGTGAAGGATCAGATGAGAAGGCAAGAAATATGGAAAATATAGAAATATAATTTCAAGTATAGAAAACTCCTGGAACTATACCTTTCAACTTCTTAGAACAAGAAAGCTGGAAAAAGCCATAAATAAAAGTGGGACAAAGTCCCAAAAATAGGGACAATTTTTAAATATTGCTCATAAAAACTTTGAAAGTTGGTAGAATAACAGGCTTTGCATTAGCATGATTTTTTTCTGAAGGATATGAAGTCTGAAACTCAAATATCTGTCATTATTTTCTAACTGCAATCTGTAATGATTTACCACTAATTTGCCAGAAAACCACAAGTATATGAAAAATGGGCCAAAAATATGAGGCCAAAATCTAAACATTCTGTGAAAATCTGAAAAGTTGAGATGTGGAATGGTTAAGGAGAGGAGAATTCAAACCAATGGATGAAAGATTAATACTGGTGGACCAAAATGGTGAACTATGTACACATCGGTTTACAAAGTCCATTGAACATGTGGGAGAAACAGACAAATGTAGGTTTTGTAAAACAGAATTGGAAACAGTTGCACACCTTGTTGCTGGTTGTGACATACTAATGGCAGAAGGACTGTATTCTGAAGAGCATAATAATGTGGCAAGACTGTTTTATTGGGGATTGTGCAAACATTATAATAGTGAAGTAGATGAAAAACACTGGAAATATAAGCCACAGACCATCATAAAAAATGATGGTCTACATCACATGGGATCACCCATTACCAACAATTCAAAAGATAGATGCGAGAAAACCAGATATAGCGGTCCATGAAAAGAAGACAAAAACAACATTGATCATGGAAATCGCTACACCCAGTGACTACAGTGCCTTGAATACAGAGAGAGACACAAAGTCTTAAAATATCAGGATTTACAGACAGAAATGAGAGCAAAGTGGAAGAAAGATACCCAGACAGTTCCAATAGTAGTAGGAACAACAAGTCTTATAAAAAAATAATCTACAATCATACTTAGATATGTTACTGATACATGTAACTTCATATGAATTGCAGAAGGAGTCATTACTGGGCACATTCAGGGGTCTGTGAAGAGCACTTCTGGCTGAAATCAAAGATTGAAACAATACTAATATGAACTTTAATCATACTTTGACTTAGGAATGGGGTACATTCCCTTTGTGGTATTATAAATCCAAAAGATTTGGAGAAATTAAAAAAGGAGAACCCAGACACACTCCCTGTGTATACATGCTCTCATCACTGATGTGATATAGAGGAGGACCCCGACACACTCCCTGTGTATACATGCCGTCATCACTGAAGCGATACATAGGACATAGGACACAGTGGCACACCCTATGTATGCATTTTTTCACCAGTGACAAGATACAGACAATGACCCAGACACACTCTGTGTATACATGCTCTCATCACCGATGGAGTACAGAAGAAGACCCAGACACACCCCTATTTGTTGACATCCTTGTTGGTAAAATCTCCTTTCTCCATTCCCATAGTGGCTTAGTTCTTAAAATACTTTCTGGTACTTTATAACTAAAATATAATACGTATTGTTATTTACTATCCTTTCTTAAGGATATCATTATTAGAATGCTAGAGAGCTACGGAAAGTGTTATGTACAAAAGCACCTATATTTTTGGTCTGTCTTGATGCAGATGAATTATTTGATTGAGTCAGCTAGAATTTTATGAGTAGGGCAATGGTAGCATTTAAGTTCCTTGATAGAATGATAGAGTTAATAATGAGGATATATGAAGGGTCAAAAGTAAGAAATAAGGTGGAGGGATTTCTTACTGCCAAGCTGTGTTCAAACAGAGGCACCAGGTAGAATGCCCTGTTTCCTATTTGGTTTATATTTAGATCTGTTAGCAAAGAAAATGAGGGATTCATAAATTTAAGGATACAACTGATGGTGGAACATGAAATGAAGCAAAGCTATTCGCACATAATACTATTATATATGAATTTTCTGTTTAGTCTCTCAGTTGAATGCATTAATAAGATATGAATTCCAAGCGCTAATGTTTTTGCGTTTTTCATATTCATATATACATTTCTCAAGACCTTGTCCACTTTCAAAAATAATGTCACAAAATGTCTCTTTATTTATTAAAATGGAAGATCTTACCTCAGGGGGTATGATACCCAAAGTAGCGATGATATTCTCCCAGATATAATACCTGTGCAATTCTTTCTCACTTTTCCCTTTGATTATAACAGTATACTTTATTTTTTTAGATTTTTGTACTGTTCTCTGCCCTGCAGCTCCACTTCAGCATGTGACTTTTCTCTATATTCTTTCCCACAAAAACCCTTTCTCCAAAACTTGTCTTTGCTTCATCTTCTTGAACCTTCTACATCATTGCTCCCCATGAAACATCTCTCTCATTTTCTAGCTTGATTTGATTCAGCATCTCCTGCAATAAATCAGTCTGCAAACCTCCTAATCAGAAGGGTGTTACAACACAAGCTTCATTCACCCTCTTTTCCATCCTGGTGTCAGCAAATAATTTCCACTGAAAAATGCTCTCTGCAAGGCCATGGAGCGTATTATCATGGAACTTATAAACAAAGACATTGGCAACCTTCAAACACTGGACCCCACCCAGTTTGGGTTTGTGAAGGGCTGCTCTTGTCTCCTGAACCTGATTGACTTCTTCGAATCAGTCTCCAGAGCTGTGGACAAGGGTAAGGTGGTCCACACAGCCTATCTAGACCTTGCCAAGGACTTTGACACCATCCCCCACTCTGGAATCATAGATAAACTTACTAAGCTGGGCATTAATCCCTACATCACCCAATGGGTTGCTAACTGGTTTACTGATAGAACCCACACTGTAAAAGTAGCTGACTCCAAATCCAGCTCCAGATAAGTGACAAGTGGAGTACCTCAGGGTTCAGTCCTGGGACCACTCTTGTTTGGCATCTACTTCTCTGAAGTACAGGCCAGCACTAAGGGACTCTGGCTAACAAAGTTTGCAGATGACTGCAAACTGGGAGCCATTATTGAATCCCCAAATGATGTGGATACTCTGCAAAAGGGCCTTACAGAAACAGATGCTTGGTGCCAGACCCATGGGCTCAAGCTCAATACCAAGAAATGTATAGTTATCCCCTTTGGGAAAAAAACATGTATCCATGAATTACCATATAGATGGCAGTACACTAAACACCAAAAGTGTGATAAGAGACTTAGGGACACAGGTGGACAGTGGTCTCACCTTCGATAACCACATCGCCACAACAGTCAGGAAATCCTTCTATGTGGCACACCTCATCACTAAGGGCTTTTCAATCCAAAAAAAGGAGGTCATTGTCCCACTGTACTCATCCCTCATTAGACCCATTATAGAATACAACGCCCCGTTTGGTATGTACCTCTCAAGACATCTGCAACAACTGGAAAGGCCGCAGAAATACCTCAGTAAAAGAATCACAGGCCTAAAGCAGATGCCCTACACTGACCGCCTTAAAAAACTCCAGCTATACTCTGTTACATATCATCTACTCAGAGGTGATATCTGCTTAACATACAAGGCCATGTCAAACCCAGAGCTGTTGGACATGCTACACTTAAAGAAATCCCAACCCTCAGAGCCACATGCTCCAGGGATCTAAACCTTGTCATCACAATAAACAAAACATGCTGGAGGGATAGGTTCCTGACCCAGAGACTCCCCAGACTCTGGAATAGATTGCCCATACATGTCAAGCAGAGTGCTTCTTTGGCCCTCTTCAAAACCTTGACGATTGGATGGGAGAAAAGAAATTCACCCCAGGGATCACGTTAGTCGCCCTGCTAGACATGGGTCCAGGAAAGTAAATAGTGTGGGAAGAAATAGCCAGGGAATTGTTATGGCTAGGCTTGTATAGGCCCGAGGGCTGATAGCCTAGTACCAACCTATGAACCTATGAACCTATAATCCTCTAAACTGTACCACTTACATCTCAACTTAACAAACATGTTTCCACTCTCTCCCCCATGATCTCTTTCACTCACCATCCTCCCAGCCACCACTGCTCTAGGAATGGGATGTGTCCAGATACTCACAAGCTGTATAAGTTTCAAGTTGGGGAACTTCCCCAAAGTCCTAACAAATTTCCCCTAGTAGTGCAAATACCACCTCAAGTATCCCCCAAAAAGAGGCCAATAGCTTAGTGGGACTAACCTGTCAACAAAGGGTAAATTAACCGTATGCCAGCCTTCCTCACCATAACACTTGAGGAAGGAAGACTGCAATCCAGGTAATAATCTGGGTCTCTAAATATGTGCAGGGAAGTTTCTAGTACAGAAATTTAGGTTTATCCATATAATGATCTAAACTAATTTTTGGACTTATCATATAATACTAACCATTCAAATAAAGCATTCCACTATGTGTTACTGAAAGACATCTTTGTCTGAGCCTTGCTAGCTTATTTAAATAGCTTGTCTACTGAAAGTCTTGTTTTTTAGAGGAACGTTGAGACACAATTTTTTGGCTGAGGAAAAGTTGTTAATGATAAGAGAGTTGTCTAATCTAGCAATTACTCATTTCAATGTTTTTGTATGTGTGGTGAACTTTAGGCAGGCTATCCGGTTAACAGACAGACTGCTATTAGTAAAGATTTGTTAGGCTTGTGATTCAAAGACCTTCTACTGAAGTGGCAATGCACTAAGCATCCAAAAGGAACTAAGGCACATCAACATCTATCTGTCATTGCAAATTAGTGAGTCCATAAACTTGTAGGCTCATTTACTCTTACAAATTGTTCTGCTCACTCTTCAAGATATAATTTTAACTTAGGTACTGCTAGAGTGCTGGAATAATATTATGAACTTAGGTTTGTTGACAGTAGGGACCCTAATGACTGCACTGAAAGAATTTACTGCCTTCGGTGATTAGCATGGCAGATTTTGATGGAGAGCTGATCTCTTTGGACTCTAAAATGGTGCACTTTTTATGTGAAAAAATCAAAACCAGTGAAACAATGCTGTAGGTCACAACAAAGGGCAAACAGTTCAGCTGTGAAAATTCAGTACATGAAGGTGCTAAAACAACTATTGAACACTTTTGTTTCTGTAACTGGAAAATGACAAAAAGACAAGTAAAAACGGAGCGTTGCATCATTATCTGTTGTCAGTACACATGAATTAATAGCTTAAGAATGTAAAAATAGAATTGAATTAGACGTTTTAAACAATGCAACAAAATGATGCTTTAAACGTAGAAAATATCATTCTGGAAAAAGACTCACACACAAAAAATCAGTTCCTAAGAAAGTTACACAAGCATTGACTTTGGGTTGGGAGGGTGGCCTAATGGTTAAGGTGTTTACCTTACAAACAGAAGAAGCAGGGTTTGAGTGTCACAGGGGATAATTGGCTAGGCTTAAAATGGCTTGCAAGAGCAATTAGCTTAGTACTAATCTATGAACCTACTACAAAGAATTAGTTAGACAGCCTGAACAGGAAATAAATAACTATCTGATTAAGTAGAGTTGATAGGTGAAATGATCTAAAGTGCACAGAATTTTGTTTTCCCATGGAAAATAGTTCATGTTAGAACTGCTCTGCATAATCAAAGAATATAAGAATATTAGTTATGAGACTGTACTCATGAGTCAAAACAATACAGGCCTACAAAGTGAAACACCATTAGTTCAAAATGTAATAGAGATATATGAAACGGCGAAAATAAATGACACCCATATCACTAATTCAGACATCTTTCCAACATATCAAAGGAAAAAAAGTTCTCTACAAAATAGTAAACAGCTGTTTGGAAACATCTCTTGCAGGGGTGAACCTCTTCCTTTTTGTATCCATTATTTATGTTTCAGGAAAAAAAATAGAAAGTTACATTATATCCTGTTTTAGGAACACCATGGATGTTCAATATTAATATTGTATGGGATACCTAATAAGGTATTGTGCCTTAATGCATGAAGTTGAAGTTTAAAGTGCAAGAAAGAAGGGTTAAAGCAATATCTTGAAGAAAGAAAATTTTAGTAGAGGTTATATGCCAATCTTTTTTTTTTTAAATTCTGATACTGGTGATGCTAATTATAACGTCACTATCATATTAGATAATAGGCAAGCTGAAGTTAAAATGAGTTGATATTATTGTACAAATGCAAAATAAGCCTGAGGTGAAATGGCATACTTAATTTCAAATACAATTTTCTTCAAGTGCTGCAGTGCATGATGCTGAGAATGGATATAGTGCTGAAGTGCATGATACTGAGAATTGATATAGTGCTGCAGTGCATGATACTGAGAATGGATATAGTGCTGCAGTGCATGATACTGAGAATGGATATAGTGCTGCAGTGCATGATACTGAGAATTGATATAGTGCTGCAGTGCATGATACTGAGAATGGATATAGTGCAGTAGTGCATGATACTGAGAACTGATATAGTGCTGCAGTGCATGATACTGAGAATGGATATAGTGCTGCAGTGCATGATACTGAGAATGGATATAGTGCTGCAGTGCATGATACTGAGAATTGATATAGTGCTGCAGTGCATGATACTGAGAATGGATATAGTGCTGCAGTGCATGATACTGAGAATTGATATAGTGCTGCAGTGCATGATACTGAGAATGGATATAGTGCTGTAGTGCATGATGCTGAGAATGGATATAGTTCTGCAGTGCATGATGCTGAGAATGGATATAGTGCTGCAGTGCATGATGCTGAGAATTGATATAGTGCTGCAGTGCATGATACTGAGAATGGATATAGTGCTGTAGTGCATGATGCTGAGAATGGATATAGTGCTGCAGTGCATGATGCTGAGAATGGATATAGTGCTGCAGTCCATGTACTTAAGTATATCAGTCACAAGCTTTGTCATCCCTGTAACATGCATGGCTGCCACCATCAAGTTTGCGTAGTGCAGTGCACTCCACCATCATGTTTGGGTAGTGCAATGCACTGTGGCAATGATTCAAAAATGGAGCATTATGCAGTTTCATTAGCATAACTCCTATGCTAATTGGTCCCTTGTTAACACAATATAAACCATCAACACTGTATTTTGTAAAGCCACTCTTTAAACTTCAGCAGTGGAATAAAATAATTTCACTAACAATACTGTAGATTTGTAGCTTCTCAGAATTAAGGAAGGAGTCCTGTCTGATTAAGTACCACATCTGTAACAGTAAACACTCATGTGGATGCCAGTCACACTGAGACAGATGTTGTAAAGAAATGGGAACTCATTACTGTGTCACAACATGGAATCATCTACCTATGGATCTAGGGGCAACCATGTACAATGGAGACCTTGTGAAGGACATGCTGCAGTTGTTTTGGGAATCCAGGGCCATATGTTGAGGCATGGATACAATTTGCAGTTTAGGGGGAGGCTATATGTTTATAATATATAATCAGTAACAACAGCTGGTTAACACATGTATAAAGAAGGGAAGGCTACAGTACAGAAATGAGGGTCTGTGCAAAGCACTAAATGCAACCAATGAGCAAGTGCATAAAAAGGCAGGTTGTAGCAATAGGTATGGGCATCTCACAATATGCAACAGACAGCCATTGCCAGACATGAGTACATGTACTAGTCTGGTTACCAAAGGGAAGCAACTAAAAAGTTCATTATCCAGGAGACTGAAGTGCTATCCCAGGCTCTCTGCCCAAATGTTTTCTATTTACTGGGCAAAGCTACCACCATACCTTTCAACTGTTCAGATTTTTGCAGAATTTCCATCTTTTTGGCTCATATTTTTGGTCTGTTCCTCATAAAAGTTTGTGGTTTTCTGGCAAATCATTGTGATGATCTGAGGATTGAAGTCACTAAATAATGACATACATTTGGGTTTCAGATAATTTATGTTAAAACAAGACCTGCTACTCTGGTAACTTTATAAGTTTATAAGAGCGATATTTAAAATATGTCCCTATTTTTGGGCCTTTGTCCCACCATTTTGTTGGGCTTTGTCCAGATTTCTTGCACTAAGAGGTTGAGAGGTATGGGCACCACAGACAAGCATTATCAGTCCAGATATGACAGGGACTAGTGCAAGATGTGAAAACAGTGAGCAGACAAAATAGGTCATAGGAAAAGGTTCATTGAATTACTGATGTGATATTCCATCCAAAGAAAAAGAGCATGCAGCACCATCACTGAACTGGCTCACTGAGGCTGAAGACTTTTTGGTCTCATTTGCTGCCCAGGGTGAGTGGTTCTTCATAACTTGGGGTAGATTCAGTATGGGAGTTGGGCTGGCACCAATGACCTGCGTGTGTGTCAGGTGGGGAAGCACCAGATTAGTGCTTTTATAGTACAGCATAGCAAACTCAACTACATGTTTGAAGGGAAAGACTGGCCAAGGTCCGTCTAAATATCTGTCCTTTCAGGCACCTGTGCTCTGCAGCTGCAACAACTAGCTTAACAAGATGTGTGTGTCACTATATACTACTGTGTGTGGGGGGCAAGCAATGGTGTTAAGTGTGCTCCTACTTTCAAAGGTTCCACTGGTGCAGGGTTCAACACAACAGGTCAGCATAGGACTGATGTCAGCAGGGTACCTTTGGCTAATGATGGCAACATGCAGTTGGCACAGTCTAATGACACAGGGCACTGCCTGCAATACTACCTAGGATGTGGCCACACGCATTCATCATTACATAAGCTCATGTAGAGGTGCAGACTGAGGACATGAACTCACCATGGCATGATCATCATCTTCTACATGAGAATATGTTGTAGCCTCCACCTGTGTCATCAGCATACACAGCATCCAAAATGCTGTCCAAATCTGTAGGCATGGGGGTATAGACACCAGACTATGTCTAATATAGCTATGACACTTGGCACTAATTAGTGTATGTATAATTCAGTGAGCAAGAACAGCCAGCTGCTACACACAGCAATGTGGAGATAGTGAGTATGCACCATGGCTTGCAGCAAGACATGTAGCAAGTGCACAGTGACATGGAGTATAGTGACAGGGAACACATACGGTTAGCTTCCACTGCTGGTTCTGTCAGACACACTGCTACTGCTAACAGGTCTACTTTAACAGGTCATACATCCCATGGCTGCAAGAGGTCCAATGTGGGGATCTCCTGCTACCAGAAAAAATCATGGCCTTGCATTTTGCTTTATTAAATGGAAGTGGACTTGAAACAGTTAAATGTAGATTATTTATATTATTTTCACTGTTTGCTGAAACTACCTCTTATGCTTTTCTTTCCATTCCTTTCAAAGGATTACTTTTAATCCAGTTTACTAGGGTGATATATGCATTCAATACACTTTCCTAGAAATATTAAGCACAAATATACTCATAACAATACGTAACTAGTTATAATGTGATCTATTTTCATAGAAGTGATTTGCTCTCTATCATATAAACACAATTCATTTTGTGCATTGCACACTTTATCTCTGATCCCTTTATCCATTATTTGTACCACTTAAGATGTATAACTTTCTTATCTTTGATTTTGTACTGCATCCTTAGTTTGCAGTTAATATGTAGCTATGCTATACATCTGTTTCCATCCTTCTGGAATATCATCTTTTAAGGATTACTACAGAAATGGCGAATGACAAATGACTGAACCCTACATCACTCAGTGAATCACAATTAAGTGACTTGTTGAGTCAGCGCAGAACAGCACCACTAAATAATCTTCCTTTATGTGCTTCGTGTGCCACATCCTCAGACTTGGTTATACTTAGTTGGCAGTTGTGGAGTTCTTCCCCTCATGGGAAACTTCATATTCCCCATTCAGAATTTTTGGTTAAACATAGCTCTGCAAAACAGAGTCAGAGAATTATGTTACACTCACCTATATCATGATTGTGTATACCTGACCAATTTAGGACATCAGAAACATTGACATAGACTGTTTGCTGCTTCAGACAATAAGTTGTCATATTAGGTTCTATTATCAATCATCAAAGTGCATAATACCAAAACAACATGATGCCTGATGCACAGAAGGGTGAAAAAGTTAACTTTAAGCACTTTTCTTTTGGGTGGAACAAGCAAGCCCATCTGCACCCCCAATGTGGGGGGAAGTAACTTTCCACTCCCCAAAATTATATATATATATATATATATATATATATATATATATATATATATATATATATATATATATATATAGCTAGATATACATATATACCAACTCCATGGTCACACCAACTCAAAGAAAGGAGAAATCTTTCAAAAGAAAGGAATGAGGATTATTTCCAGCACACATTTAAAAATTGCACCAGCAATGACTTCCTATGGAAACAATAAGCATCTTTTTCTTTGGGCAATTGATACTCAAGGAACTTCACCTCAGCCAACTGCCAAGAAGTCATACTATTACTTAGCCTAGTCTTAATGATCCTTTATACCAAAACTTTGTTTATTGTTTTAGAAGTTGTATTTTATCTATCTATCTTTCTGTCTATCTATCTATCTATCTATCTATCTATCTATCTATCTATCTTTGTTTCTACAACTGAAAAGGTGGGGTGAAAGTGCAATTGTTGAACATGAGAGCAAGATAATCTGAATAGGTTCTGTGACCTAACATCAGACAGGTAATATTTCATTTATTTTATCTTGAATTTGTAAACTGGCATACAGCACTGATCACATTGGACCCATGTCAGTCTCAGCCCCAGGAAAACACAACAGTTAGATGACATTATATGCAGAGTGAATGACAAAATGCAATATATACATATATTATATATAAACTGAATTTCATAGTTGGCTTGAGGGAAGAAAGGCAATAAATAAATTACATTATACACAGTGTGAGTGAAAAAATACAATATATGCATGCATTATAGAGTGGAAATCATGCTTGGCATGTTGAAAACATCATAATCAAACAAAGAGTCAGAGAAAGGTGTGTAGGTGGAAGAAGGGAATTAACAGGTTAATTTATATGACCAGAGAGATATAGCAGCTGCATTTTCCCAGAGTCTTGAAATGTGTTTTCATTTGTGAATGGAAAATGGTGTTACAAGAATGAGGTTTAAGAAAAAAAGGCAGAGATTCCCATCGTTTATCCACCAGACAATGACTTCAGACCAGTGCATTAACTTTTATTTATATTAATACGTATACAATGTATGTACATGATTGTATGTATGCATCTATGTATTTGTATCTGCTTTGAATAATTATTACCAGATGCATCTGTCTCTGATATATATCAGCCAGAGTGTTTCACTTGACTCAGCAGATGTAAATGTGAAAAGCTGATATACCAAGAGTCTTATCTATTTACTAGCAATACTCTGAGCTATACTTTGTTTCATCTACATTTATCAGTGTCTGTGAGTGGCCCAGCAACCCTCCTGAACATTTGCTACTGAGGTTTTATTATCTCTATAGTTGCTGCAAGCATTTAAACATGTTGACATTTTAAAAAAGCACTACATTAAAAGATGTTACCATTTTAAATAATCAGAGTGCCTCTGAAGAGCTCCCTTACCGAGCATCATTAAAAGAAAAAGCTGATCAAGACACCGAAGCAACAACTGGCAGAGAAAATGTTACTGAAATGGTATGTATTATTTTACGTGAACTTTGAGAATGACATTTAAACAAAATGTAATTTTTAATCAGGATGCACAGAACACACATCAAGTGGTTACATAGCTACCCATATATCCTAACAGCTGTCATTTAGGTGATTATACCAGCAGGCAGTTTTATTTTTGCCAGCTTCTCAAATCATCATATCAGTATAATCAAACACACTGAAACAGTAAGTAATAACAGTTCAGATTTTTCTGCTAATCAAATGAAACTACTTTGGCCACTGGAAAACATGTACTGACAGCATTCTTCAGAGTAGCAATAAATGCAGTTTTATTTGCTGTTGTATGCAGATTATTTCACAACTCGTAGCTCCAAGAGCACAGTGCAGAATAATTCATACTACACCCATGTATTAACTGGCAGAAAAATGCCTATGTAGTTTGCAATGAGTTACCCTTAACTCTATAATGCAGTGACCCTGTACATGAATATATTAAGTGATGGAGTATACAAGGAAATGTTTTACTAAATGCAATTTATTTAGTTGGAAATCAGATTCTCTCTGGTTGATGTTGCACACTTATCCTAGAGGTGTTAAATTAATAGAGTAGCTACCCTTAGAATGATTTATTTCCTGAAGAGGCAGAAATAACTTGCTGTTTCATGAAAAGACATTTGTAACATATCCCTATGATTACTGTATTAGTAAACTAAAATAAACATTTGGGCTGTGAACAGTATGTAAGTAAGGTAATTTGCCTACATATAGCTATGTGTAATATAGATATTGGTAATCAGGTGTTGAACATACCAATCGCCACATTTCTTTCTTTCTTTCTTTCTTTCTTTCTTTCTTTCTTTCTTTCTTTCTTTCTTTCTTTCTTTCTTCCTGTCTTTATTCTTTGGAGGTTTGGGGGAGGGGGTTCTCCTTGTCAAGACCATCATACCCTTCCTCACTTCTTTGACCCATTTGTTCTGCCTCTGCCTGGTCAATGTTATAATGTCAGCTGAGGTAAAAATCAGGTCAAGGTGAAACATCATCTTTGAGTGTTTATGATTGTTTTCTTTCTGTCCTACACTTTTTTTCTTTCCTTTACTGCCATAGTGTCAATCTAAATCTATGTCTGTGGAAAAAACACTATGTTTCTCCATTTTTACAGCAGGTCAGAAGCTTGTGATCTCTCTTTTGGGTCATGCTGTTACTAAAAACATCTCTCTCCTCACCCCCCTGGGAGGTAGGCCAGTAAAATGACACTTATTTCCATCCTTCTGGTTGTCTCCTCGGGGAGCATTTCTGCAAATCAGATCCAAGCCTCCATAGCTCTCACCTCTCCAGAATTTGGCAGAATGTCTGCATTTCTGCCTCATATTTTTGGTCAGTTGCCTCATAAAATTGATGATTTTCTGGCAAATGTTTGAGAATTGATGTCATTAAATAATGACAGACATTTGAGTTTCATACTTCATATCATTCTGAAAAATGCATGTTAATAAAAACATGTTATTGTAGTAAGTTTCTAAGTTTATAAGAGCAATATTTAAAATATGTCTCTGCTTTTGGCCCTTTGTTTCTCATTATTTTTGGCTTTGTCCTGCATTATTACACTAAGAGGTATTCAGCTAAGCCTCCTGTATCACAGAACTTACAAATAACACATCCTAAGTTGAAAAAGGGAGTACTTTAGGATAGGTTTGAATTACTGTACTTAAACATGTATACAACACACTAGGTTAAAGATTCCAACAATAGAAAAAAGTACAAACACAGCCATGCAGCAAATCAGAGTATGGTAAACAGGAGAATAAAGCAGAACAAAACCTGAAGGCTGTATGAAAGCATAATAGCTAAGAATCTAAGCTAAGAGTATTGAATGCATAGCTTGAGTAGTGCTTTTGAGATCAGAGACCGTTCTATGGTCATTTTAAACGCAGGCTTTGTTTCTTTTCTCCTTACTTAACTTGCACCAACTTTAGTCATCCAGCCACTCTAAACAAAGAGCTATTTTATTAACTGCTACATTAACTGAATAACATTTGATGGTTCATGCGTTTTGATGCAAGAAAGACAAGCAATGCTACTTAAAGAAAGGGTGGTGTAAGGATTAATGTACAATTTACAACAAGTATATGAAATGTGAACAAAACTTGTTGTGACTGGAGAGAAGACAAGACTTTCACATTCATAAGACCCAAAAAAGTGACCTCTGGAAAACAATTACAAATTCAGAGACTAAATTGCTTATGAGAGAAGGAAAAAGGCAAACTCGATTAAACAGGCAACTGTGTGAATGACAAATTCAACCCCTTAATCATGAAACTAATAAATGCTGCACAGGTTGAATCAACCGAATTTATTACACTTGATAAAAAATATGAGCCAGTCTAAGCGCTTTCGTTCAGACACATATTGAACTTTAGAAAGTTTGTTTCTGAAGAAGTTCAATATGTATCTGAACGAAAGCGTTTAAACTGGCTCATATTTTTTAATAAATTCGATTGATTCAACCTGTGCGGCGTTTATTTGTTTTTTACGTTTATCAGTACGCGGTTTGTCATTTTGTTTGGCTTTAATCATGAAACTAAAATATGTTTCAAATATGGATTTAAAAGCATTCCTTATATTTTCATAAATTGCATACGCATAAGCATTTTGGAGACTGTTTTCCACAACTATTGAGTCCTAACTGGATGTAGGTGATGGATTATCCAATCTGTTCCTCTTCAATTAGAATATTCTGTTCACCAGTTACGAATGTTTTTGTCTTTCACATTTTTCCCTTAGTAGCTCCATATATAGTAATCCCTCCAGTGACATACTTAAGCTGCATGTATTTCATTACTTCACTTTTATTCACATGTAAAAATATGTTTGAGACCCACAAGAAATGGTCACATTGGGCAGTCTGGTGTGAATGTCTCAATCACGATTTCTACAGACCTTGGGCAGTCTGGTGTGAATGTCTCAATCACGATTTCTACAGACCATGTGAGAGGATTTACTATAACACATCAGATACATAATCCAGAGAGTGCTGAAAGGAATTACATGGATATTAACCTGTTAGGAAAATAGTTGTCACATATTAAATAAAATATACATGGCTTTCTCGTGATGTGATAAGGTTCTTCAGTTACTTCTTATTCAAGTTCTACTAACATATGGAGAAAAAATCAGTATTTTATTGTGATTTAGTCATTAATTTGTTTGTTTTTAATGTTTAGATGCTGCTGACAGTTGGAATTCTTCTGCTCCTCTCCAGTACATATTCAGGCATCTCCAGTGAATTACCAGAAGAAATAAACATACAGCCTATACGGAAATTTCTAGCTGTGCCTGACAGTGAAGTGGAGAACTCGATTGCAAAACGTAATTAAACAGTTTAAATGATACTTGGCTAATTACATATTTCTCAAGGTTTATGATGTCTTAGATAAGTCATACTTCTGTCTCTTGAATTAGCAGCATACTCTGTGAGAGAACAACAGTAATGTATCCTAAAATAATGTTTATTCTTCATTTATTTAAAATGTTTAAAGTTTACTTATAATTATAAACCCAGTGTTTAGTTTACAGTTCAACTAATTAACATTAGTACAGTATATCATACAAAACATTTTCAAGTTATGTGGTACACTGGCTTATGCTCCATTTTCCACTCACATTACCTTCAGCAGGATATAGGAAGTAAATGCTGTAAGTAGATCACTCAGGAAATAGGCTCTTAGGTCACTGCCCATTTTGATGAAAGCAAAATGAGTGAAACTGTTTTGGCAGTAAATGTTCCCATGCCCATACAGCTGTATCATTAGGTTATAGGGTGCATACTGTGGAACACAGCACAACACAACACATACGGCCATAAATTAATTTCCTTGTTAGAGATTATGTTAAGCAGTGTAGCAGGCCATTGTTCTGTTTTGGTTGGTGAAATGATGTACTTTAGCCAGGATCGTAAAATATGTCAGCTATTAGTGGTAAGGATGTGACACAAGAGGCCAGCTAGCATGATCCTGGAAACCAGTGGTTCAGAGGCACATTAGCTGCAATGAGTAAAGACCTCAATCCATCAGCTGATTTTCATGTGTCTGAGTCACTCAGTGATTATCACAAGGGCCTAACAGGCCCTGTTCTGCTTGTAGTAAGCACTGTCAGACAATGCACTATGTTTGTACAGGTACTTCCCTCATTCATTCCCCTGCATACACACACACGCACGCACACACACACACACACACACACACAACACATACACACACACACACACACACACACACACACACACACACACACACACACACACACACACACACACACACACACACACACGCACACACACACAGTCATAATTCTTATTGTCTCTCATTTAAAAGGTGGTCCCTGATGTTGCCTCTTATTTTTGCATATCCTTCGTAAAGCATAGATGATTACAGTCAGTCATTAATGCAGAAATTAAGTTTCATTCTTCTTTAAAAAGTGCTTCTGGATCAAGACCTGCTGCTCTATTAATATTTTAATTGCATTGCAATAATAAATAGAGCAACTCACTGGTGCCCTTCTTGCTTTGTTGGAAGTCTGCAGCATTGCATCTATATGTCACAGAGTACAATAGTCAGTCAGTATTTCATACATCTTTGTATTTTATGCATTGTGCTGCTACAACCTGTGTTCTATTAAATTTGTAAATAGATTAGTGAATTAATCCTAGCATACCTCATTTCTTTTTTATGATAACTTTTATACTCCACTCCTCAGTGCCTGTTGTCTAGCCAGAAACAGAGTCAGTACCCAATGGCCGAGTATCTGGTGGCCATTGCCCTCATAGCCCCACAGCTTGTTCTATCTGTAAGTGTTGCCCTGAACCCTCTCACCTACACTACTACCGCAATGCACAAACATCTTACCCCCACTGCACCTACACAGGGTACTACACTGACCTTGCACTTGTTACTGTTTACTGATTTGCTGATCATTTTGTGTGCTAAGAATGACTTCTCAAATGAATAAGGAGTGTGTGCAATTATGTCTGCTGAAACCACTACCTGCTGGCATCATGCTTATCCTGTCTCTTGCCAGTATCATCTGCTTTATTGTCACGTTTGTATGTGCTATTCATTCTTAAAAGTTAAGTGCACCAACCTGTGCATCTCTGCCACATATGAACTACAATGTGTCATGCGTATAGTAATTAAGTCTAGGAAAATCAATGGAGTATCCCTACAT
>NC_056746.1:388822429-388824929 GCF_019279795.1 Protopterus annectens
AACACAAACCACACACCCGCCTTCGTGGAGGCTCTCAATAGAAACCTACCCAAACAGCAGAGACCTCCAAGGCAGAAATGCCCTCGACAATCACAATGCAGCACAAACCACATGACACATAGCTCAACTACACAGTGTGCCCCTCAACCTAAGCCCCTAAGGCAAAACAGCTTGCCCAATACACTAATCCTAGGTGACTCAATAGTGAGGTACACTGATATACAACTCGCTACGTTGAATAAGGAGAAGGTAACAGTCAGCTGCCTATCAGGTGCCAGAATCTGACACATAACACACACACTCAAGTAACTCCACAACAAGTACAAGTATGACTCTGTCACTGTCCATGTGGGTGAGA
This sequence comes from Protopterus annectens, assembly GCF_019279795.1. Taxonomy (NCBI): domain Eukaryota; kingdom Metazoa; phylum Chordata; order Ceratodontiformes; family Protopteridae; genus Protopterus; species Protopterus annectens. The sequence continues at coordinate 388,822,788 of NC_056746.1, forward strand.
ATGACCTGAGATGCACCTTCCTGGACTACATGAAAAGAGACATGGAGGAGCTCTCGGATTATGTGGCCCAGGCAGGTATGACCCTAGCCCTGAGCAGTATCCTACCATCACCCAGAATGATAACACAGTACAAGCAGAAAATGACTGACTTCAGCAATTGGCTAAGTTTCTGGTGTCATTCCAAGGGGATCCAGTATCTGTCTGCTTGGGATGACATGATTAACAGACCTTGATACTTTGCTAGAGATGGCCTGCATCTGTCACCCCTGAGTTTCCGGATACTGGCTAAGGCTCTTGCCACCCCTATAGTGCCATTTTTAGACAACGTTCCAAAGACCAAATTACCACTGTAACAGCCATAAATAAATACAATCTGAGGGTCATGCTGCTTAATGCTAGAAGTCTAAATCTCAAGATGCACTTGCTCGAAGCACTCTGCAAAATGGAGAACATAAACATTCGTGCTCTAACAGAGACCTGATTTAAAGCAGAGCAGCAGAAAGCACCCCTGTGCAACCAGGCTATAACTCATGCCACACCTTTTGACCCTAGAACATGGACCGAAGCTCCAAAGGTGGTGGTGTCTCCATATTAATAAAGGATATGCACACCTCCAAACTAGTAGCCCTGCATAACGCATCTGAGATACTTCAGGTACATCTAACATTGGCTAAGATGGTGATTCAGGTCATAGCCTGGATGTGTTCTACATAAACTGCAAAGTGAACTGGCAAAACATCTGTGTGCCTTGTTCAATCACAGCCTCACCTCAGGCTTTGTCCCTAATGAATGACTCACTGCTACAGTTATCCCTTTCCATAAAGTGGGAGTGACTACAGACCCTGGGAATTATCATTCCATTGGCCTGATGAGTTTGATATGTAGCTATGGAGTGCATCATCATAGACCTAATTAACAAGGATAAAGGGAATCTCCACAAACTCTAGATCCTACGCAATTTGGTTTTGTGAATGTAGATCATGCCTGCTCAACCTGGTTGTCTTCTTTGTGTCAGTCACCAGAACTATAGATGTGGGCAAGACAGTTCATACAGCCTACCTCAATCTGGCCAAGGCCTTTGATACCATTCCCCACTCAGGAATCATTGATAAACTCACCAAACTAGGCATCAACCCCTATATCATTAGGTGGGCTGCAAATTGGCTCATAGATAGAACCCACAGTGTGAAAGTAGTGGAATACAAGTCAAACTGCCGACCAGTCATGAGTGGAGTCCCACAGAAATTGGTCCTGGGTCCTCTCCTGTTTTGCATCTACTTCTCAGAAGTCCAGGCCAACACGGAGGGAGTCTGTCTGACCAAGTTCATAGATGACTGTAAGCTGGGAGCCATTATTAACTCCCCAAGTGATGTAGACATCCTACAGAAAGGCCTCACTGAGACCAATGACTGGTGTTGAAACCATGGCCTTAAGCTTAATGCCAAAAAATGCGTTATCATCCCCTTTGGGAAAAACTCAGTTCCCACTAATTACCACATTGATGGCAGCCCATTTAAGGCATTATAAGAGATCTGGGGACACAGGTTGATAGCAACCTCTCCTTCGACCACCACATTGCCGCTGTGGTCAGAAATTCCTTCAATGTGGCACATCTCATTACCAAGGGCTTTGCATCCAGAAAGAAAGAAGTCATCATCTCTCTCTACTCTTCCTTCATTAGGCAAGTCATAGAGTATAGTGCCTCATTTGGCATGTACCTCACTAGACACATGCAACAGCTGGAAAGGCCACAAAAGTACCTCACAAAGAGGATTCTAGGCCTTAAACACATCCTACATGGACAGACTCAAAAAACTCCATCTATGGGTGTAGCAGAAAAGATCAAATATGCCTAACATCAACTGGCAAAAAAAAAGATGTTAAAACATCAAAAACACCAATGTTGACAAGCCTGTACATATGCAGTGAGAAACAGCCTCAGTGCATGCAAAACTTAAAACTGAAATAAAAATAAATAAATAAAAATAAAAGCATCACCTCCACCTCTCCAATTAAATATACTAACTCCAAGACTGCAGAAACATTGGATAAGGGCATATTCCCCAACCCTGGGAATTATGCAATCTCGCATCTCGCCCACCTGTCGACCAGCTGCTTAGTCAATCATATGTGTTTAACTGA
>NC_056746.1:388827429-388909929 GCF_019279795.1 Protopterus annectens
CCATTCAGCCATGTCAGCCAAAGAAAATAGGATAACTGTTCAAATTCTATAATGGAAGGGAATGTATTTATTTATTTATGTATTGCCTTTTGTTTACTGGGAAAGTCTGACTGGGCTCAAGTCCCATTTACAGTGGAGGCTGACGGAGAAAAGACCCATATAAAATATGTATTTATAACTAACAATACAAAGTAAATATTTCAAACATTACTTTATAGGTAGTATTGTGACAAATAAAAAGACATTTATCATATACTTTAAAAGTTATATTATTTTATATAAATCAAAGACATTTTAACATGTAATAGATGCAGATACAAGAGCAATGATAATGCACATAGGTTTAGTATGTGTATAGTGAGATTAATGAGGTAGGATGTTACAAACATAGGAACAGGAAGGGTATAAGCAGAAATTATCAAGAATCAAGTTCATAGGTGACTGCAAATTGGGAGCTATCATAGATTTCTCCAAAGACACAAATATCTTTACAAGAGAGTCTAACACAGACAAATGACTAGTGCCAAAGTCATGGACTAAAACTCAATGCCAAGAAAGGCATTATAGTGTCTTTTGAGAAAATTGCCACAGAGGGATCTGGGAACATATTTAAACAGTAATCTGGCCTTTGACCAACATGTGGTCAAGGTAGCAAGAAAATTACTCTGTCACCCAATTTACAAGTAAGAGCATGAGATCCAGGTCCAAAGAAGTCAGACTGACACTTAATTCAGCTCTTATCAGACCCATAACTGAGTATAGTGCCCCCTTTGGCATGTACCTGATCAAACATATGTAACAGTTGGAACACCCACAAAGGTTCATTACCTGATCAATCCAGGTTATAAACACATTATCCTATATAGATTGCCTTAAAGCCCTAGTTCTATACTCTGTCTCCTATGGATTACTGACAGGTGTGCTATGCCAGGCATACAAGGCATCCTTATATCCAGTTCTGATGTAACTTTTGTACATTCACAAAACAAACTACATCAGAACCGCTATAACGTCTGTCATACAATCCACCAATATCAATCAATATACAGAATCTTTGCAGAAGTAAAATTCATCTGAATAATTCCACATTAAAGAGATCTGAAACCACTGAAGAGGTTGTTGCTAGAAAAAACTTTATATTTCAGTGTTTCATTTACAAATTCAGTGCCTGTTGCCCTTGAAGAATAAATTGCCTGTGCTACATTAAAATAAATGGTAACTTGGTATATTGCAATAGGGAATGGGTGGCAGGCTGAAAAACAGGTTCATAGTTATTAGGTGTCTCATCCAAAGGAGGACATACTAAGAACAGTAGTACCATACCCCCCTTAAAATACAATTGTACATGCTGTATGAATAGAACCTACAGCCCTTTGCATCAAGATGCTACTTACTGTCCTAACACTGCTTTAAAATTCTGTACCACAATAATGATACCATTTGCTAAACAAAACAGTTGCACATTTTAAGCAGACTTAGCATGAGCAGCAGTAACATTTGCTTCCCTTGAAGCTCACAATTCCTTGAAAATAAATTCCACCTGTTAGATCTAACTAGGGCATTTCTCTCTCTCTTTCTGAATCTGTCACACACACCTCAACTTCTTAGTGCAAGAAATACATAAATAGATTTTTTCAAAGTTACAACAACTTTAAACTCTGTGTGACCATGGTGTGTGTTTGTTTTTGACAGAAAGGTATAAAGGAAGTCATGTCTATGTATATAGTTGAATCTCTCTGTACTGAAGTACTCCCTACCATGATGCTGCTTTAATAAATAGTGTGTTTGCATTCAGAAACTGTTAGTTTTTATACTGAATTTTATAGCTACATGAATTAGAATATAACCAATTTCCTTTTCAGAGCCTAAGCTAAAAAGTTCACTCCTTACAAGCACTGCTTCCCCTGGAAAACATCTATATATGCATAATCACAGAGACCTAGTTCAAGACCGATGACAGGACTCCTTTAATGCAAGATTTCAATATCTGCCACAAGTTCAGGCCTACTATCTTAGATGAAAGGGTGATGGTGTCTACATATTCTTAAAGAACAATTCATCTCCAGACTTGCTAGGTGAGATAATGACGTGGAATTCCTCTACATCCAACGTAGCATCAACAAAACTCCTTACTGTGTCATACCTAACTCTCTATGTACCCCATCAGTCCATATCTCCTACCTAACTAATATGGTGTCCCTATGCATTAAGCCAACACCATTATTCTAGGAGACTTCAATCATGTTTTCTTCCAAAATTGCCATTTTGAGGAGGGATTATTAGGGGAGATCAACATTTTGAGCCAAAATTGGGGACAATGGAGAGGTTTGGATATTCCTAATTCTACAAAGCGATTTGCACATACCTCTCAACCTCTTAATGCAGGAAATCTGGACAAGGCCAAATATTGGGGGAACATACAAACACTACTAAAAATTGTTCTTGTATAAACTTAAGACAAGTGATAGAATAGCAGGTCGTGCATTAGCATACATTTTTCTGAAGGTTATGACATCTGAAACTCAATGTCTGTCATTTAGTGACTTCATTCCTAAATTATTTACTAGAAAATCACAAATTGTATGATGAGCAAACCAAAAATAAGAAGCAAATATCTATTCATTCTGCAAAAATATGGACAACTGAGAGGTATAGTTCAACCGGGGCTGTCTGAGATTGCTACCCTCCCCTCCTCACAAAATCATGGTCGAATGGAGCCTTCCCCCTGCAGCCATTCCAATGTCGCATTCCTTGTTATTTTGCCCCATTTACCATAAGCACTGTAATGTGCATACTGCTTTACTTCTGCGATGATTTAGATTTCATTTGAAAGTTTTATTTTGCATTTTACATCACAAACCCTAATAGATATCTGTTAAACAAAGCAATGCAGTCTCACAATGAAAATAGACTTAGCATTAAAACTTCTCTGCCTTTGAAACTCACATGCATTGAAACAGCATTGAAACCCACATTCAAAGAAAATACATTTTGCCAGTGGCAGATAAAGATTAACTTTGGGCTATTTTCAAAATCATAGGCCCCTTGAACATGAAACATACACATGCTCTTTGACACACTTTCCCGACTGCAGTACATTATATTCCTTGTACAATATAGTACAGTTGTTAGAGGGCATTTTAAATTTATTGTTTTGAGCATTTTTCCAGTAAACAATGAAACAAAATGCATACACCAAATGACAAAACTGCCCAATTCAGAACATTTCCATCATAAAAAGTCTACTCAACCTTCAATAGTCCACCAGTATCAGTAAATATGCACAATCTCTGTAGTAGTAAAATCCACATTAAAGAAATCTGTAACTAATAAAGAGGTTGCTGCTAGCAAACAACTTTATATGTCATTGTTTCATCTACAATAAAGTGCTTGTTGCCCTTGAAGAATAAATTGCCTATGTTGCATGCATTAAAAAATGATAAGCTAGTAATACCACAATAGGGAATGGATAGCAAACTGATAACAGGTTCATAGTTACTAGGTATCTTTGCCAAAAAGGACTGCAGCATCCACCCCTTTTATAACACAGTACAGTATCAGCAATGCATCTATCTACTGTGGGAGTAGAACCCACAACCTTGAGCATCAAAAGCAAGTACACTAGCTGTTGTGCTATTAGCAATGCAAGCAGACTAAGCATAAGCAGCACTAAACTTTTGTTCCCCTGCAGCTCTCAGCTCCTTGTAAAATCTACTTGACACTCAGCTGTATCTCTGAACTTTGCAGCACAAGAAATCTGGAAAAAGCCAAAATTTATTGGGGGTGGGACAAAAGGCCAAAAACCAGGAACACATTTTAATCATTGCTTGTATAATGTTGGAAAGTTGCTAGAATAAACTGCTGCGTTACCACCATACATTTCACTGCCACGTCTTGAACCCAGGGGACCCTGTGCAAAACAGAGCAACATACCACTATGGCAAATAAACTGTTTTGTGAAAGAGGAAGACGGAAACTTAAATGGCTACCATCTAGTGAATTCAGTTCTCATCATAGCAAAGCTGTCAACCTCTTAGCACAAAACACCTGAACAAAGCCAATAATGGGTGAATACAGCCCCCAAACATTCAGTGAATTCAGTTCTCACCATAGCTCTCATCAACCTCTTAGCAAAAAACAACCGGACAAAGCTAGTAATGGGGGAATATAGCCCCCTGTCCCCAAACATATTCAGTTCTTACCATAGCTCTCAACCTTAGCACAAAACCTGGATGAAGCCAATAATGGGGGAATACAGTCCCAAAAATAGGGACAAATTTCAAATAACCATCTTATACACTTAGAAAATTGCTAGAATAAAAGCTTTTGTGTTACCATGCACTTTCTGAAGAATATGAAGTCTGATATTCAAATGCGTGTCATTTTTAACATTTGTTAACCAGGAACGTCTGACTTGGAACAAAAGCTAACTTTTAGTAGGTAAGGCACCCCAGCCAAGAATCAAACAAAGAACATGTAGCTGTCAGGCAACACTGCTACCACTGCATCAATGCACTACTGGCTTTGCAAGGGCACAAAAATACAGAAACCACAGATTTTATGAAGAACAGAAGCAACCAAGGTCAACAGTCTTTTCATATGGTAATCCATTAGCAGGAATTAAACATTAAAATGCCACCGTTTAATGTCAAAGGCAATTAAAAGACTGCCAACTTACATATTCTTTTTCAGATATCTGTGGATGAACATGAAGACATTCTATACCATCTCATTAGGAGTTGGTCTACTCCTAGTGAGGAAGGTTTTAGTTTGTTGAGTAGTTTGTATATATAGCTTGTTTAAACTGATTTACTAGAGATCCCAACTCTCATCCCAAAGGGAAAAAAAACATTAAAATAAACCCTACAAAACATTAGCTGTAATCATTTTTGTAGGGGGTCTTCACTCCTAATGTAGATAGTTTTACCCTCACACACTTATTAAATCTGAGATCACACAACTGAGAAAAAAGGAACTTTTTTTTTAATCATACTGTCTTTTCCCTATGTTTGGCAAACAATTGATAATGCATTTTTAGTCATGTCTCTTTGACAAACAGTACAGAACAACATAAGCAAGAATGTTATGTACTGCAAAATATTCAGCTGAGATAGTCAGCTCTATGGGGTAATGGTTATAAAACCCCGACTATGTTACAGGTAACCTGAGAGACATTAGAGACATTAGTGTCTCAGGTGCCTGGAGGAGATGCCCAGGGAGAGTGGGAGTAAGTGCTGCTGTCATCATGCCTGTACTGGGGGAAGGTGATTGTGGCTTGCTACTTGGGTGACACTTTGCAAGAGCGCTAGTTGTTCAACCAATGGAGTTTCAAGTTGGCCAAGTTCACACTATCATAGTGCATATGCAGTAAGTAGCTGAAAGGGAAACTAGCAAGCAGCAGCACCTTTCCTTTATGGAGGCAGTGATTTTAGATTTAGAGGAGATACAAAGGCATGAGGTACTGCTCCCATAGGGAGAATGTCGACTGCCTCCCAGGACCAGCAAGCCGGCCTGCTCCCTACTGCCTAGTTCTTGCTGGGAAATGGAAGACTGACATGAATTTATGGTCAGGAATGAATATGACATAAGGCTTTGAACTAGTCCAGAATTACCTGGCTTCTGCTCTATGTATGGGTCAGTTGGGCAAGGAATCAGTAACCATCGGGAAAGGTCTTGTGGGGGGGGGGGCACAAAAAAATAAAAAAATTGATTGCACAGCACATAAGCAACTTGCACAGCACATGAACAGTCCATGTAATTTTGTTTTGGTCAGTAAATAACCATACTTATATCTCCAAAACAAGTAAACTGTTTTTACATTTGTGGTTTTTTGGTAAAACATTGCATGAAAAATATTCAGATTGTGTTTAATGTGTGCTGTCAGTTATAAAGAAGAGGGCAGAAGTTTCTTAAAATTTTGTGTGACAGCTCATAATTATCAGCAGTGCTTTTTTATTTATAAACTGGTAGAACTGGTTTTAAATAAACTAAAGTACTGCTTTAGTTTTTTTATAACTAATCTTTTAAATACTAAAAAACACACACCTCTTAAATACTAAAACACACACACGACACATCTCTTAAATACTAAAACGCACATGCATATCTGTTAAATACTAAAACACACACGCACACACCTACCTCTCCCTTCTACATTCATCTGGCACGTCCACAGTCCAAATGTCCTCTGCAATTCAAATCCCTGGTAGGCGCGCAAAAGACAAAAGACGTAAACCAATGATCGCACAGACACAGAAGATGAAAACAGGTTGCAAAGACCTGTTGTGTCTGTGCAACTGGAAAGGATGCAAAGGGCATTCTTAAAGGGGAACGCCGTTTAAAAAAAAAAAACGAAAAAATTTTTTTTTTTTTTTTTAATTAAAATAAAATTAAATTCTCAGCCAGCCGGTTCCAGGGGGGTGCAAGTGCACCCCCTTGCACCTGCCTGCTGGCGCCCTTGCTTTGGGGCTATTATATTCAATAATTGCCCTCATCAATGCTAAGTATAAGGAAGTGTTTCACTTTTTAGATATTGAAGATAGTCTTTGACATTAGCTGGGCTACATAAAAATATTTCCTGACAACCATTGTCACATGATGCTCAATAGAGAGGGAGTTTTCAATCCAAGTACCTAGGTCTCTGCAAAAGTTTTCATTTTGTAATAGTATGTTGTCTGTACAGTATGATGAGGAGAAGGGTTGTCTACAAAAGTGATGATACAAGACTTTTTAACATTTGGTTTTGAGGCTGTTTTTAGTTCACCGAGAGTTCACTAGGATAGTTCATTCTACAGGTCTTGGGTATCATAGAGTGACTTAGCAGCAACCTTCAATTTACATTTATCTGCAAACTTTGTTAGCCAGAGGTCTTGTCTCTCTGTTTGGAGGTCTGAGAAGTAAACACCAAACAAGAGAGGTCCAAGCAACAAATCTTGAGGGATACTACTGGTCACGTTCATACTTTCTAATGAAGCACCTGCAACTCCCACATGTGTGTCAGTTTTTAAAGCATTTAGCTTTTGTACAATGCCAGCATTGGGATTGGTGTCAAAGGCCTTGGCCACATTAAGATAGACTGCATACTAAGTACTGCACAGCCAACATCTACAGCTTCCATAGCTCTTTTCAAGAAGTTTAACAGATTAAATAGGCAAGATCTACTCTTCACAAAACCAAACTGTTATTGGCCAAGTCTAGTAGGATTTCTGTTATTGCAGTTTATGAGGTGAATTATAATATATTTCATGGCTTTGCAGATGATGTTTTGTAAGGCTGATGGGTCTGTAATTTTCTAGGCTGGTTGTTAAACCACTTCTATAGAGGGCTGTCACCACACAGTACACTACTTAAAAGGGACAAAACCAGTAGCCAAATGTAGATTAAACAGTTTAGGGAGTGTGTTTGCAAGGACAGGTTTAACACTATTAATTAAGTAATCAAGTATATTGTTAGGTCCCCCAGAGTAATATTTTCTGTCTTGGTTAACATTTTCAATAAGTGATCTTTAGAGGGAATTGGGAGTAGGGTATGGGATTCAGGTATTTTAGGACTTTGACTAGTTGTCTTGGGGGTAGATCTGGTGTAAAACCTGCTTGTCAGAATATTCACAATGCCTTTGTGGTTAGAATAGAAAGCATCACAATGAAAGATTTCAGAGCAATGTATTGTCTTTTTTTTAGTCTTCTGAGAGAGCTAAACAAGGATTTATAACTATCTTTGGCTTTAGAGTCCTAAGTTCTTATCATAGGATCATAAGAGATTACTAGGCTATTGACCCAGAAGTCATTTTAAGCCTAGCCATTTCAACCCAATGTGATACAATAGAGGTAATACTCAATACCCAGGATTGCAATTAATGATCACTTTTAATGGGCTTTTTTATGTTTTTGATATAATACTTGAGAATACGGGTTTTATACTTACTAAGCAATTAGTAATTTAAGGTGTTTCTTTCTTTTGTTCAATAGGTTATTTATGGTGATGGTCCCCCAGGGTAGTTTGTTTTTGAATTTCTCTTGATACTTGGTTATAGTGGGGACCACTAGCTCTATGCATTTTTTTAATGGATAGAGAACTCCGTAGTGAAGCATGGCACTTTATTATGATTAGAGGAGCGAGGTCATAAGTGAACTTGGATATCTCATTGCAGACCAAGCCAAGGCTGTCATATTTTGTAGTCCTTAACTTGGGTGGGGTTTGCTGTAGAAGCTTTTGGGAGTTTGAAGGAGAAGTTCACAAGTTTGCTGTCAGACTGCATCGGGGAAGGAGATACCAGTGGAGTGGTGTAAGAGGTATCCATCATTTATTTGTAAGAATCATGTCAAGAATGCCATCTCCTCTAACAGGTTTATTTATCAACTGCTCAAAAGTGCTTTTGTTCATTAAGTGTTGGACTTTTTGAGCATACCCTACATTGGAGTTATAGATATCTCAGTTTATTGAAAGGCAGTTAAAGTCTCCTAAAATAAGGCAGTTTTTGCTCACAGGGAGATCGTTTGGAACACTGAGGAATCTACAGTAGTCATCAGAGAATGATGAAAAGGTACTGTAACAAGCTATTAGTTGACAATTAATCCTGTCTAGAGTGATCTATAGTTAAATGAGTTCTGCTTGTAATTCCAGAAGGATCTTTTTGGAAGTAATAAGTTCCTTGACAAATACACCATTGGTTGCATGAAAGCTCAAAACGATGGTATAGAGTAAGAGGGGTCTCTACATTTAAAGTAAATGTCAGTGACTATGCTGACATGGGAGTTTTCTAAAAGAGGGATAAAGGACAGCAGGCAGAAACACAAGCAGCAAACAACAAGCTAAGGCTAAGATTCATACTTAAAAACGTTTACAATAAAGAGATAGGTGGGCAGGTTGCGTATTTAGAAGAAAATAGTAGCACAACTGTTTAAAGGTTGAGTGAATTTACAAAGTCACTGGAGCATCTGCGTTTGTATTCAAGATACAGATATGTTTATATGTTTGTTAAATAGAACATGCCAGTTTAAATTCTGGATTTTCTATTGGATGTTGCTCCAGGTCATAGGTGCAATTTTGGAAAACTGTTTCAGTTGTTCAAAACTTGTCTTTAGGGTTTTATTTGTTTATTACTTTAAAGACTGTAGATAGACCTTATTATTTGTTCATTGTTCCAAAGATTGTAGGTAGTTTCTTATCTGGAGTATATTTCTTAATCCAGCCACTGGCAATGCACAAGCCAGTGCACTTCTTTGTGCCTGTCCCAAGCCCGGATAAATGGGGAGGGTTGCGTCAGGAAGGGCATCCGGCATAAAACTTTGCCAAATAATTTCATGCAGACACCAATAAATACTTTAATACTGGATCGGTCAAGGCCCAGGTTAACAATGACCGCCACCAGTACTGTTAGCCAACAGGGTGCTGGCGGAAATTGGAGGTGTTTAGGTGAAATGGCAGTGGAGTTTTTAACCAGATTGTTTAATGAAATCTTGGAAAGTGAGAGGATGCCTGAGGAATGGAGTGTTTTGTTACCGATTTTTAAGAATAAGGGTGATGTGCAGAGCTGTAGTAACTACAGAGGGATTAAATTGATCAGTCACAGCATGAAGTTATGGGAAAGAGTAGTGGAAGCAAGGTTAAGAAGGGACATGATGATTAGTGATCAGCAGTATGGTTTCATGCCAGGAAAGAGCACTACAGATGCAATGTTTGTTCTGAGAGTGTTGATGGAAAAGTACAGAGAATGTCAGAAGGAGTTGCATTGTGTTTTTGTAGACTTAGAGAAAGCATACGACAGGGTGCCTAGAGATGAGTTGTGGTATTGTATGAGGAAGTCAGGAGTGTCAGAGAAGTATGTAAGAGTGGTACAGGATATGTAGGAGGGTAGTGTGACAGCAGTGAGGTTTGCGGTGGGAGTGATGGATGCATTTAAGGTGGAGGTGGGGTTACATCAAGGATCAGCTCTGAGCCCTATTTTATTTGCAATGGTGATGGACAGGTTGACAGACGAGATCAGGCATGAGTCCCCATGGACTTTGATGTTTGCAGATGACATTGTGATCTGTAGTGAGAGTAGGGAACAGGTGGAGGAGACCCTGGAGAGATGGAGATATGCTCTAGAGAGAAGATAAATGAAGGTCAGCAGGAATAAGACAGAATATATGTGTGTGAATGAGAGGGAAGATAGAGGAATGGTGAGGATGCAAGGAGTAAAGGTGGCGAAGGTGGATGAGTTTAAATACTTGGGGTCAATAGTTCAGAGTAACGGTGAGTGTGGAAGAGAGGTGAAGAAGAGAGTACAGGCAGGATGGAGTGGGTGGAGAAGAGTGTCAGGAGTGATTTGTGACAGACAAGTACCTGTAAGAGTGAAAGGGAAGGTCTACAAGAGGGTAGTGAGATCAGCTATGTTATATGGGTTGGAGACAGTGGCATTGACAAAAAGGCAGGAGTTTGAGCTGGATGTGGCAGAATTAAAGATGTTAAGATTTGCACTGGGTGTGACAAGGGTGGACAGGATTAGGAATAAGTATATTAGAGGGTCAGCCCAGGTTGGAAGGTTTGGAGACAAAGCCAGAGAGGCACGATTACATTGGTTTGGACATGTGCTGAGGAGGGTTGCTGAGTATATTGGGAAAAAGATGCTAAGGATGAAGCTACCAGGTAACAGGAAAAGAGGAAGGCCTAAGATAAGGTTTATGGATATGGTGAGAGAGGACATGCAGGTGGTTGGTGTGACAGAGCAAGATGCAGAGGACAGGAAGAAATGGAAACAGGTGATCTGCTGTGGCGACCCCTAACGGGAACAGCCGAAAGAAGATGATGATTTATTAAAGGTGGGCAGTGGTGTTCACTGGTTAATTGAATATTAATACATTTAAAATAAAGGTTGCTCTATCTGTTTCCGGGTTTCTTAGTGGGTAGTTACAGTTGTATTCCATGTCATTGGGGGTGTGAAGACTGGTAGAGAAGGGTGAAGGCTGCCAGTCTAGCCAGATAGAATTGTGCAGATAATTCTGTCATTTGTAAATATAAATGTAAACTACAAGCTTGTTGTCTTAAATGTAAAGAAATACTGTTACATGTGGAACTGGAAATAAATGTGACAACAGTGCACTCTACTGACCAAAGTAAAGCATGTGGTGACCCTCTGAAGTAGACAGTGGTGCCAAAAAGTCTAGATGAAGAAATAATTTCTATTGTTTTAACCAAGAGTTAAATTGCTAGAGTTAAACATGCAAATGTATTTTTATTGCTCTGCTCCTGACCAGCTGCAAAATAACAAAAGGAGGTGTAAAAGAATGTAGATGCAGTTTTTATTGGCCTGGGAATACCAGGAAAGTGTGAAATGATGTTAATGTTTATCAAAACTGCAACAGCAATTTAAACAGAGAATCAGAAGGCATTAAGCATTTTGTCTTGATCATCCAACTCACAACACTGCCTCTTGTTCACATGTAAGTTATTTTAGACTTGTATTTTTTAGGGATAGCTAGAATCTAAAAAGATTAGACTAAGTGTTTTTCTGTTACATCAGAACTGTACTACTGAATTATTTTAAGTATTTCTGTGTGATCTCTGAGCTCTTGACTAGCACTATCTGTGTAGTAGAAAGTATTGTCTTGTGGTTTTAATTATTTATTATTAAATATTTTAAAACCTTTCAACTGTGGCTGGTTTGTGTAGAGATAATTTAAGCTCTAGAGTACATTGCATATTTATAGAGTTTACTGTCCAAGTCACTCCAAATAAGCATTGACTGTTTAGTCACATCTATCAGTTGGATAATCATATTGCACAATAATAGTTGGACACCCATTTAAGGGCCTTTGAGTAGCTGATAAATATTAGCTGGGTGGTGGCAAGTGGTACTACCATATAGTCTGTAAAAGGGGCACAGCTGGAGAACCTGTTCCAGCTTTCTCCAGAAGTGTCTGTGTGGTTATATAAATTCTTATCTCAGTCTGTGTGTGTCAGCTACTTGGGCAGCGACACAAAGCACTGGTTGGACAGAGAGTGTGCTGGAGATTTTAGCTTCTCCAGCTGGGCTGATATCTGGACCCTATAGCTGTGCAGGGGGAGTCTTATTGGGGACCTGGGGAGCAAGAAAGCAACCAGCCCTGGACTGACTGTGATCTATGTGTGCTTCTTAAGGGAAATTGCACTTTACTGTGTGTATTTGTTATCCTTTCTTCATATATGATGCCCCCTCTGGTGTTAGTGGTGAGGATTGACGCTCCTTGATTGCTAGGCCAGGGCACAGGCATCACAGGGGGGCTTACACAAACCTAAGAACTTTAGTTTTCACAGTTTACAAAATGCTAGTGTTGTGCAAACATTAAAGCTGTAAGTGGAAAAGCAGATTCCATTCTAGCTAGTAAAATGGTATTGGTATCTGATTTGTGGACATTGATGAGAGGAGATTAAATATTTTGTATGCTACCCTTCAGGGCTATAGCTAGGTCATCAGTCAACATGGGCAGTTCCCCAGAGTGTCATGCCTCAAATGACTTAAAGATCAGTAACAAAGGTGTCCTGTAATGGCTGCTTGCTACAACTGTTATAAGCTCTAAAGTTGCTAGCGCACACTGAGCTTCAACCACAGTCACAAATGCAGTATTAACATTCATTTATAAAGCGGTGATATCCTTGTAGCTCCATAAATGAATGGCAGTACTGCACTCATACCCCATTGACACCCTCAGATCTCATCCTCGAGCAACTTGCTCCCAGATTGGCCATACCCTGCAAAAAAATGAACTCAGCATTGGTGCTGCATGCAGATATACTGCAGGACAATGTAAACTATCACAAACTGGACAACACATACCCTAAAATACATTTACCTTAGCAAAGACCAACTTGTTAAACATTATGGAGCAGTTTGGAAGGCAGGAATTAATTATAAACCGTACATACAACTTGCCGCAGTGCCCTTGTATCTCTGCATTTTTGTGCTTTGGGCTGCAGGCCCCAAGAGGCAGTATAAACTCCATTATCCAGCAATTTGCTAAATTACAGCCACTTGCAAAGCTGCTGTTTGATGCAACCTAACCTGCTGCACATATGCCTGAATCTCAGCGATCAATTATACTTGACTCCTCCTCCCACAATATCATAAACAGCCTCATTACAGTCATGCAGCCAGTATGTGTGGCTGTGCCATCTGCCACATCCTCTGACAGATCTGTTGGGATATTTACCCATCTGGACTGAAATTTATATAGTAGGCTCACCTTCATTCCCTCTGGACAATATGCAACACCCAAACAGTGGACCCCTGGAGGACAATGTGGCATATAGGGGTCTATTTCTGTAGACTGAATTACCATAACAGTGACTTGGATATGCTCGAGATGACAACACTGAACATTCACTTTAACCAACATTCAGAACATCATCATTTTAACATAGGAAAAGATTGGCCATCATGATGAACTTTGCCCTTTTCCACACTGTAGTGTGATCTTGGAGTTGGTATATTTAGTTAGGGAGGTGGGAGCCCCCACTTCTGTGGGTTTTATTTGCTCCGGTTTGTTTTATTTGTGGTGCTGGCCAACTGACTGTTTTCCCATGTTAAAATTATGATGATCTGAACATTCATTAAAGTGAATGTCTGATGATGTCATCTTGAGCATTTGCAGTTCGGTGTTATGGTAATTCGGCCTACAGAAGTACACCCAGCATATAGATGTAAGATGTTCATATCACACAGACAACACATTACATCTCACAGTAAACTGCTTTCTGGTACATCTGACAAGTTGTTATCAAAATGCACTATACTGCCACTTGGTTAGGTGCTGTGGATATGATGCTAAGATACCTTTTCTGATCCATCAGACACATACATATTTCATTTACACAACATGTGCTGCCTGCCTGTCTGCTGTATTCATCTTTTGATTGGCTCTTCTGTTTGAAATTTGTTACATCACCAATTCTCTGTACAGATGTTACAACCTGATGAAGTAAACAAGGAAAAGCTGTTTTTTAATAACTAGAAAAAAAAAATCAGGTTTACAATTTAGTCATTTATGTTCTATTATAACAATCTAATTCTTTCAGCCTTTTTTGTAACCAAGTTTGCATTGAAGACAACATTAATAAAAAACATTAAAGCAGGACTATACCTTTATATCTTGTATATTATGTTTACTTTCCCACAGCACATAATGATTCTTGTAAGTACCTGTACTTATGCATGTTTGCTTTGGTTATGATTTCTTCATCGATGCTAATACTTCTAAGTGTTCCTGGTTTTTCCTTTTTATGATAGTCAAAGCTAGAATTATTTACAAAGCTTGCAACACAGATAAAAACACACTGCTGTTTGTGCAAGAATCCTTATACTGAAAAGTGAAGTATAAAAGAAGAAATTAATTTTATAAAATAAATTGCCTATTAAGTGTATGTTAATATCCTGGAATACAGATAAAAAAACATGTATTAAAATGCAAATTATATCAGAGTAAAATGCAGTGCAAATGAAACACGAAGCCATTCTCAAACAATTACGAACATGGCTTTTCATGAGCTGCTACAAAAGTTGTTACCATCTCTGTTTAAATACGCAGATGACATGCACGTTATATAGACTATTATGTCATATTCTCTGATACTAGTATAATTCTCAGAGTTAGCTAGCATTAGGAATGATTTCCAATGAAATATCAAGTATGAGATGAAGAAATGTGTGTGGATGATGATAAGAAGAAACCGTGCTTATTGATATAATAAATTTGCTTTATCAGCTGCATCTGTCAATCCCTCTCACTACACATTTCAGTATTTCAGCAGAATCTTAAAGTAAAGTATAGTGCTGATGGATGTGTATAGCTCTCAGCTATCCAGAGGTTTGCACAATATATAGATTTTTGTCTCGGATGTTTGGTCTGTTCCTCATTAAATTTGTCATTTTCTGGCAAATCAGTGAATATTTAATTCAGTCTTCTTCTTTCAGCTTTTCCTGATTATGGGTCGCCACAGCGGATCACCTTGTCTGCTCATGATTGGCAGTGGAGTTTTAAGGTGTCAAGTTGCCAGCCCAGCGCCCAACCTTCCACAGAAGGCACACACATGCATGCACTCACGCCTAGGGCCAATTTAGAGTGCCCAATCCACCTACAGCATGTCTTTGGGATGTGGGAGGAAACTGGAGCACCCAGAGGAAACCCACACAACCACAGGGAGGACATGCAGACTCCGCACACAAGGTACTCCTAAATAGCATATATGAGTTTCAGACTTATCTTTCAGAAAATGTATGCTAATGCAAAACCTGTTATTCTAGCAACTTTAAGTTTACAAGTGCAGTATTTGAAATTTGTTCGTGATTTTAGGCCTTCATCCTCCAATTACTTTTGGCTTTCTCCAACTTTCTTGCACTTAGCACATGGGTACTGTTAAATCCTTGAACATGAAGGAGAACACTGGCATTATCATTAGCAAAGCAGAACACAAAGGATAATATTGAAGTAATTCCTGAAATATCTGACCCTGCAATTAGCAGTCAAATTACTGATGAAACTTGATGGATCACTCACCAAACTGAACAAATGGCATTCATTGTTACTTCAGCCAACTTTACAGTGATTTGCAAACTGCCCCATGGACATTTCATATGAATGAAGGCCTTGAATATATTTTCCATGTCAGTCAGTTCAATGTATTCATTATGGTGTAGCCAGGCATAAACCATGTAAACCATGGTGTGCAAATTAATTTGTAATGTTCATAGGTTCATAGGATGAAGGCCCAGAGGCCCTTATAAACATAGCCAAGAATTTCAACCATTTTCCCTCAAAGTCAGCACCTGTTTCTCCTGTCCAGCAGGGACACAGGTGGGATCGCAGGGGTATATTTTCTGTTTCCTATCCAGTCATCCAGCTTCCTCTTAAAGAGGGCTGGAGAGGTAGTCTCCTTGACATGGAGAGGGAGTCTATTCCACAGACAGGGGAGTCTTTGGGGCACACATCTACCCTACCAACAAGTTCTATTAATGTCACAGACCAGGTTAAGGTCTTGCATGTGCATTACGTGAGTGGAGTTTGTCTTACGGATATGCAGCAACTCCATCAAGGCTGGGTCTGAAATGGCCATGTATGCCAGACACAGGTCACCTTTGAGCAGTCTGTATGAGACTGAGTAGAGGGACATGGCTTTTAGCCTATCTCTATAGGATAGGTGTTTGAGCCCCTGGATTTTCCTGATCAGGAACCTCTGTGGTCTCTCCAACTGCTGCATGTGCTTGGCAAGGTTCATGCCAAAGGGGGCACTGTACTCAATAATGGGTCTGATAAGGGAGGAGTACAGGGATGTTATGACCTCCGTGTTCCTGGATGAAATACCCTTATTTATGAGGTGGGCCATGTAGAAAGCCTTCTGTACAATGAAGGCAATGTGATGGTCAAAAGTCAGGTTGCTATCAACCCGGATGCCCAAGTCCCTCACGACTGATTGCATGCTTAGTACATTGTTATTAATGTGATAATTAGTGGGGATGACATTTTTCCCAAAGGGGATAATGATGCATTTCTTGGCATTCAGTTTGAGGCCATGCTTCTGGCACCAGTCATTAGTTTGGTAAGGCCCTCTTGGAGGATGTTCACATCACTAGGGGAATTTAACACAGCACCCAGCTTACAGTTATCTACAAACTTGGTCAGCCACAGACCACTGGTTTTGTCTTGCACCTCAGAAAAGTATATCCCAAAGTAGAGGCCCCAAGGCCGATCCTTGGGGTACACCGCTCATTACAGGTCTACTACTAGAGATGGCTTCCCCTACATTGACTGTATGGGTTCTATCAATGCGCCAGTTAGCTACCCATCTGGTAACATACAGGTTGATGCCTAGCTGAGAGAGTTTATCTATTATACCCGAGTGGGGAATAGTGTCAAAGACTTTGGCTAGGTAAAGATAGGAGGGGTGCACCATCTTCCCCTAGTCCATGGCTTTGGTGACTGTTTCAAAGAAGTTGATCAAGTTTAACAGGCATGATCTCCCTGTAACAAAACCAAACTGTGTGGGGTCAAGTGTTTGGAGGTTGCCAATGTCCTTCTTTATAAGGTCCATGATAATGCGTTCCATGGCCTTGCAGATCAGGCTAGGTAGGCTGATGGGCCTATAATTGCCTGGGTCAGTGGACGCTCCACCTTTGTATAGAGCAGTGGTGCACAACCTTTTTGTGGGGAGGGCCACTACACAAATTCTTAATGCATCTGTGGGCCACCTCAAAACATAGTAAGTCATTATGAGTTAACAATAGGTACTGGTGACTGCCATTTTTTACTTAAGACAGCAGTCATGAAATTGCCTGTTTTCTACATCAACTTTGTGTTTAACTTTATTCTGGCTTGCAGCCATGACTTATTTCAAACACTTGCAGAAAGTTACTACTGTTTACAGACTACAAGTTATAAACAACAAAGAATAGTTACTTCTGCAACTAAAATTAGAGATGTGCACAACTGCAGTCAATTAGGTAAGTAAGTGCATGCTGGAAAGTTTGCGTGACTGGAGTAAGACATAGCATTTTTTCACTTTTTTAAAAAGATTTTGGTTACTCTCTGAGGGCCGGATGGTGTTGGGTCAAGGTCCGGATTTGGCTCCGGGGCCAGACGTTGTGCACCACTGGTGTAGAGTGATGAGAGTGGCTGTCCTCCATTCAACTGGGATGAAGCTGGTGCTCAGGCTTTGTTTTAATAGGGTGACGAATGAAGCTGAGAGCTCATGCCTGAGTCCATGTAGGATACAGCCAGGGATTTTACTGGGTCCCATGCAGACTGTATTTTTTGCCTTAGAGAGGACATTAAGGACCTGCTCACTGGTGATGAGGGGATGGGGGGGCAGGTGCTGGAGATGTCCTGGTTTACTGATGGGGGGACAGGGGGTGAACTTTTCACTGAACCTGTCTGCCAGCAGGTAGTCTATATCTATGGCATTTGTGTATGTGGTGTTATTGACTACCAGTTCAGAGCAGATTTGGCTATTGCCTTTGAGATTGTGGACATATGTGAAGAACGCCTTGTGACTGTCCTTGGTGGATGTGGCCAATTTAGACTTGAAGTCAGCCTTGGAGGATTTTTTATTTTATTTTACATTTGATAACCGGGAAAGTCCAACTGGACACAGGTCCATTTTCAGCAGAGGCCCAGGGAGAAAAGCACCAAATTAACACTGTAGTACATATAAATTAAATGAGTGTACAAATACATTTCATCAAATACATATGCATACCTTTAAGACATACAGACATATAAGAATACATTTCTGCATGCATACACGTAAGAATACATTCAGCAGTTATTTCTATTTTTTTTTTTAACTGGTTGTGAATTCAACAGGTTATAGGACAGGTAAGAATAAGTATTCTAGGAGGTTAGAGGGACTAACAGCTGAACTTTAGTAGAATACTTGCAACAGTGTAGTGTTATGGATTAACCTTGGGGGTTACATAGGCAAAGCCAGTTGTTGGTATAGTGGGTTTTGAGGAGTTTTTTTTAAATTGAGAAGCAGAGCTTGCAGAAGTTATGTGATTAGGGAGTGAGTTCCAGATTTTGGCTATCATACAGGCAAAAAGAGATTTACTGGCTTCATTTCTCTGTTTGATGACATTTATGAGATTTTGGTTGGTGGATCTTAAGGTTCTGGTGGTGTTGTAGGTCTGTGTTAGATCTTGTAGTGCTGGAGTTTTGTCAAGGAGGTAGT
Organism: Protopterus annectens; assembly: GCF_019279795.1. NCBI lineage: Eukaryota > Metazoa > Chordata > Ceratodontiformes > Protopteridae > Protopterus > Protopterus annectens. The sequence goes on from NC_056746.1 coordinate 388,846,108, forward strand.
ATAGCTTGTGGGCTATAGAGAGTTGATTAATTAGAATTAGTTGGGGCAACTCAAGCCAGTTGAGCTGTTTGAGGGAAAGACAGTGATGGGATCTATTAGAGGCTTCAATAACAAACCTGGCAATCTTGTTATAGCAAGATTCCATTTTTTTATGTTCGCTATGATGAAGATTGGTCAAGACTGGGGAGGCATAAAGGAGGGTGGATAAGAGGTGAGTTCTTGCAATAGTGGCTTTGGTATGATCGGTCATGAATTGCTTGTTCCTGTAAAGGAGACCAAGCTTTTTGTTTACTTTTTTGATTGTTTGGGCTATGTGGATATTGACTTTAAGATTATCGATTACTATACCTAGTAGTTTTGTGTGTGTTGTTGAGCTGATTGCGGTGTTGTCCCTAGAGTTTGTCACCAGTGACATTATTTGCTTGTTCAGATAAAGGAGAGATTGCTTCCAGCTTTGTACCTGCTCCTTCTTGGCACTGAACAGCAATTTTTTCCTTCTTTTATAGAGTTTGCTTATTGCTGCTGTCCACCAGACAGGTTTACTCTTCCTTGAGGAAGATGATTTGGCCCTGTCAGGTATTGCTGAGTCCATACAGCTTTGTAAGTGCTCATATAGTTTTTTTGGTGTAGGCTTGGACATTAGTGCTAGTTCCAACTGAAGGGACTGTGGCTGTGAAGCTGCTTATACTGGCTCTGAGAAAATCGTAGTCAACTTTGAAAAAGTTTTTTTCATTTGAGCCTGACAAGGTGTGTGTGGGGGGGGGGGGGGTCAGGGGAGATGGTGACTTCAAAAGTGATCTTTTTATGGTCGGATCTTAACAAGGAGAATGACACTGTAGGAGAGCTAAAGTTGCTATTCATGTTGGTTAGGACCAGGTCCAGGATATTTTCACCTCTTGTAGAGGTGTTAATCAACTGATCCAATGCAGTGGCATTGACAAAGTCATGGAATCTCTGGGCATTCATGTTTGGGCTAGAATAGGTCTTCCGCTCTATGGCTGGGTAGTTAAAGTCACTCAGGATCAGGGTAGAGGGTTGAATCTTGATGGATTCAAGTAAGTCCAGATAGGTGAAGTGGGCGTCCTGAGTCATATGATTTGAATAGGTGTTTTGTCAACAGTTAACTACACTTGGAGTGTCCCCTGTGCATCATACCGTTTGACCTGCCTGGAGGTATGTATGTCTTTGGTAAATATTGAAACTCCACCTCCTTTGGCTTTGTAGCCCTCCATTTGGGGTCTGATAATATGGTAGGATGAGTAACCTGGTAAGGATGGGGTACTCTGCACAGCTCTGAACCAGGTTTCAGTGGCTGTACAAATGTCAGCATCCTCCAGGGTAAGGAATGCTTGCAATGAGTGCAGTTTCATGCTAAGACTCCTAGCATTTAACAGCATGACCTTTAAATTTTGTTTATAAGAATTTTTCATGTTGGTAATTTTGTGCTTATGACTTTGCCTAAAAAGGGCACTATGGGAAGGCAAGAGCCTTTGCCAGAAGCCTAAAGCCCAGGGAGACAGACAAAGGCCATCTCTGGCAAAGCAACATGGTCTGTCAATCATATCCTCCCAGGATGTCAGGTACTGGATCCCCTTGGAATGACGCCAGAAACTAAGCCAATTGTTAAAGTCAGTCATTTTTTGTTTGTATTGAGGTATCATTCTGGGTAATGGTAGGATGCTGCTTAAGGCTAAGGACATACCTGCCTGGGACACATATTCAGCGAACTCAATCATGTCTCTCTTCATATAGTCCAGAAAGGTATGTCATAAATCATTCACACCAACATGGACTATGACAGAGTCATAACAGTACCTGTTGTTAAGAGACTTGAGTGCATGTGTGATATGGGGGATTCTAGCACCTGACAAGCACCTTACTGTGACTTTCTCCTTGTCTAGCCTGGTGAGAGTCATATCTCTGTGTCTCACAATAGAGTCTCCTATGGCTAGTATGTTGGAATTGTGGATGGGCCTTAGAGGCTGTGAGACACAGACATGTGTACTATGTGATGCTTGGTGTTGCAGGTTGTGATGTGTATGTGTGTATTTGCTTCAGAGGTCTCTTTTGTTTAGGTATGCTTTTGTTGAGACCCCTGCATTTGTAGGAGTGTGTTCTACAGATGTGGGTGGTGTTAGAGGTGTGGTGTTCATAGTGATTGTGCAGACAGCCTTCTCAGTGCCAGATGTACTAGCTTGTGACTGAGACAGCAAGGTTTCTAGGTTCTTGATGCAATTGTATCTCACAGATTGTGTTCCTAGGTGGTAGTAGTGGAGGGTTGTCTGTGTACATAAGACGGTTGCTACACTGTCTCAGGATGCCCATATCAACCAGACTAGTTGGAGAAACCATAGGAAATTATCCGTCCATAGTTATCAGAATCTGTGGAAGAGAGGTCAGGGATGGTAGAATGGGTACTATCTAAGGAGAGTACCTATAGGTGCGAGTAGGGCTGGAAAAAATCAATACAGTAGCTGCAGGCAAGGACCTCACTCACACAGGAGTGCTGGTAAGGGAAAAAATGCAACTGAGATACCTTGAAAAGGGTTAAAACAACACAGTGGCAGTGCGCAACAGGCAAACTAGTACAAACACATGCAAATGCTGGGTTTACATACCACAAAAACGAAAGTAAAATAGAAACACTGGAATTGATCAATCAATCCTTGTCCCTGAGCTCTTAGCTCAACATCCTATGCCAGACCAGTTCCAAACAGTTAAGGGGACACTACTTCTTACTGCATCTTTTTTCCCCCTGTCTTTTGCACCATCAGCATTATCTGCCCCAAGTAAGGTGAAGCAGGAAGAGCAGGAGACATCTGAAGAAGTAATATGGACATGAGATAAAGACATTTAATATGGTACAATATTTATGCAAAGGAGAAAGCTTTACTAATCAATACAAAAACAGCAGCACCAAACATATTTGAAGATAAATACAGGCAAAGGTGCCCCAGACATGGAAAATTTTACAATACAAAAAAAATGACAAAACAAAAAAGAAAGGTAGAAAAAGGATTAATAATGGAGAAGTTAAAGAAATAGAAACTGAGGTTATGGATTACCTGTGAAGTGAAGGATTTAGTGAAGAAAACTTAACTCAGATAACATTGCAGCAGGATAGAGCAATGGACACCCAACATAAGGATAAACCAGTGAAGTAGGAAGCATCTGATCAGTTGCCATATGAAGATACTTTGGAGCCTTTCATAGGAAAACAGTACAACGGTTCAGCTGGAGTTGGACAGCAAGGGAAGGAACAGGAAACTTTGCCAACTCTGACACATTCAATGTTATGGAGTGATAGGCCAGAGAGTTCCAATATGAAAGAGCAATGGATGACACAGGATGAAATATGGCACAGGAAGATGCACTGGAAATTTCTATAGAATGCCCGCAGGAAATAGAGAACAAAGAAAGTGCCCTCAATTTAGAAGAAAATGATCTAAGACAAGAACTGCTTGATTTAAAAGAGATGGCTAGACCTATTAAGATCAGTGAAAGAAATAGACTACAGAAGGTCAATAAAACCCCAAAAGATAGAAGTTTGATAAAATAAATGAACACAATAATTAGGACTGTCCATAGAGATTCATGTGAAATAACTGAAATAGAATATATTAGGATGCAGCCAAATTAATAACAGATAAAGTCTTACCACAAGAACACAGGACAGTAAGGGAAAGGAAGGGGAGAAATTGAATGCCATCATGGAAGTATTGAAGAGAGAAAACTATAAAGCAAATAAGACATAAAGTGTCACTGTTAGAAGAGTATAGAAGAGAGGACAGATCAACCAAAATACTCAGAGATAGACATGATAAAAGCAACATGCAGTATTATAACAAATCAGGATCTGTTGCACAATATTGCAAATAATAAGCTAAAAATATCAGCGCAGACAGAAAAACTTAGAAGATATGTTCATAAGTATAAAGGAAAAGAATAAAATAAGCAATTTATTGATGACCCAAAACAAGTTTTATAAAGAATTAGAAAACAAGGCAAACGGAATTGAAACACTACCAAAAAAAAAAAAGAAATAGATACATTTTGGAGAAATATCTATGAGGATCCTGTCGAACATAACAAAGATACTAAATGGATAGAAGACGTAAAAGAATAAGAAGTTCAAATGTACAGGATATGAAGTGGGATGAAGTAACAGCCAATGAGACTGAAACAAAGTTAAGAAAAGCTCCTAAATGGAAAACCCCAGGCCCAGATGCAGTGCATAACTTATGGCTAAAAATGTTAACATTTTTGCAGGAAGATTTACCCATGACTATGAACTATTTATATGCGCAGGAATAAAATCCTCGACTCTGGATGAAGTAACCAGTGATAATAAAAATAAATAAATAAATAAATAAAATAAAAACTCGCTGGATACACACTCTTTATTAGAAAAAGTTGTGAGTGCTTTCGCAGAGTCCTCTCTGCTTCATCAGACATATTATAACAGTTAGAAATTAATTTAAATAGTGTTGCATCATGGTGTCAACCAATCAGTTCCATGTTAAAATCAGTAAACCAAATAACAATGCTCATGGTATAAAATATATATATATATATATATATATATTTATATAAAAATATAAAAACACATATAACAAACACATATATGACTGTATAAAATGTGAGATGCATTTCTAACCATCTGGGTACAATATTAAAAGCTATATAAAAAATAGAAAAATATATATAAAACAATTACTAGATAAGCTGGTGCATCAGTGCTTCAAGTCCCTGTTTCTGAGAAATGGTTTTAAAGAAACCTTACAGTTTAGAACTTAATAATCCATTCTTGTTCCAAAGCTTCAGTATTGTTAATAATATTTCCACCTCTTTTATTTCTATGGACAATATGGAGAACCAGGAACTTAAAAGTGTGTGTGTTCCCCTCTTGCATCACATGCATTGCTAATGCATTGTTTTCTTTTTTATTTCTAATATCTCTCATATGTTCTAAAATTCTGACCTTCAATAATCGATTCATTTTACCTATATAATAGGCAGGACATTTTGTGCAGAAACTGAAGTATACTATGTTTGCAGAGTGACAGTCAGCATAAAAGTGTGTATTAATGAAGAAACCTCTGATAGGGTGTTTATACTGTCCCCCACCAAAAATGAATGGGCACGCTGTGCATCTCCTGCAGGCAAATGTGCCCATCCTATCAGACTTTACATACTTTGGCTCATCTATTTTCTTGTAGCACAATTGTCTTTTATGAGACGTATTATTTTTAAAGGAGAACGATTGTGTCTCTCCTATTATTCCATCAAGTTCTTTCACACTCAATAGGATATCCCAGTTATTTCTAACTATGTCACAAACTATATTAATGTTACTAGCAAATGTCAATGGTACTCGCAGCATATTATTCACTATATTTCCTGCTGTGCCTGAAGTTGTTATAGTATTCACATTATGCATGGGTAAATCATTTGCAAGTATTCTTCTAGCATTATAGTAAGGGTGGCATTTACCTTTCCTTTCTTTCCATGCTAAATCAATCTGCCTTTCAATATCTTTCATTTTATACCCCCTTTCACTAAATTCATGCTTAAGAAGAGTCAGTGCTTCACATAAAGTTGCATTATCATTGTGTAGCTGCATACAACAAACTATCTGTCCTTTCAAAATATTTGCTTTTGTAAAACCAGGGTGCATACTACTGTTATGCAAAACATTATTTTTTCTGATAGGCTTCCTATACAATGAAGTAGAAATTAGTTCAGGGGTATTTCTTTTAACTTTCACATCTAAGAAGTCAATCTCTTTGTCAGAATACTTATAGGTAAATTTTAAGAATGGAGTAATAGTGTTCATATACCCCAAGAATTGTTTAAGATGGAGCTCATCATCATGCCACAGCAAAAAATATCATCTACAAAGAGTTTATACCAAATAATAGATTTAGCAAAAACATTTCCTGTGAAAATATTATCAGTTTCCCACTGCACCAGAGATAGGTTGGTGTAGCTATTTGCACAGGCTGTGCCCATAGCCACACCAACCTTTTGTATAAAATAATCTCCAAACATAAATATGTTGTTCTCTAGAACTATCTCCAGTAATGCACAAATTAGTCTTATCTTATTGCCTTCAGTACCTCTCCTGACAAGTAATTCTCTGACATTTTCTATCCCCCATGTATGGGGAATCACTGTGAACAACGACTCTATATCAAGTGTCACAAGCCAACATGGATCGTCTAAGGCTTCAAGGTGTATACTTAAATCATTCAAAAACTCCTTAGTATCTAACAAAACAGTTGTGCATTCATTTAAAATAGGATGCAAGTTTTTTTCAATATAAATCGATAGTGGCTCAGTCGCCCATCCATGGCTAGATACTATAGGCCGCATAGGTGGGTTCATTAAGTCTTTATGGATTTTAGGCAAACCATAAATTGTTGGCAGTACTGGAAAATCTGTTTTAAAATACTCAAAGTTGCTCAGAGATAATTCCTGTTATTAACAGATCAAACAATAATACTTGTAGCCTGTCCATCAAAGCTTTCATATAGGTATGGGAAATCTCACAATAAATAGTTGCATTATTTAAGTGTGTCTGCATATTATCAACATAAACTTCTCTGTCTAGAACAACAATCCCCCTGCCTTTGTCAGCAGGACTAATTTCAGTACTGTTCAAATGTTTAAGGTCTGCAAGTGCTTGCTGTTCAAAACTAGACAAATTGTGAAAGACATTATTACTTCCTTCAGTTAATTTACTCCTCAGTTACTTTTCACAGATGTCAACAAACAAGTCAATGCCAGAGTTACTGGGAGGTATAAAAGCACTGGATTTCTTGAAAGCATTAAATGTAGTAGTTTCATTGCGAAATAAAGTCTTAAGGTTTTGCAAGTAACATTAATATAGTTTGTGACATAGTTAGAAATAACTGGGATATCCTATTGAGTGTGAAAGAACCTGATGTTATAATAGGAGACACCATCTTTCTCCTTTAAAAATAATACATCTCATAAAAGACAATTGTGCTACAAGAAAATAGATGAGCCAAAATATGTAAAGTCTGATAGGATGGGCACGTTTGTCTGAAGGAGATGCACAGCGTGTCCATTCATTTTTGGTGGGGGACACCCTATCAGAGGTTTCTCCATTGATACACACTTTTATGCTGACTGTCACACTGCAAATATAGTATACTTTAGTTTCTGCACGAAATGTCCTGCCTATTATATACGTAAAGCAAATCGATTATTGAAGGACAGAATTTTAGAATATATGAGAGATATTAGAAATAAAAAAGAAAGCAATGCATTAGCAATGCATGTGATGCAAGAGGGGAACACACACACTCCATATTGTCCATAGAAATAAAAGAGGTGGAAATATTATTAACAATACTGAAGCTTTGGAACAAGAATGGATTGTTAAATTCCAAGCAGACAGACCACCTGGTCTAAACTCGAAGGTTTCTTTAAAACCATTTCTCAGAAACAGGGCCTTGAAGCACTGATGCTCCAGCTTATCTAGTAATTGTTTTATATATATTTTTCTATTGTTTACATAGCTTTTAATATCATACCCAGATGGTTAGAAATGCGTCTCACATTTTATACAGTCTATATATGTGTTTGTTATATGTGTTTTTATACTTTTTATATATACAGATATATATATATATATATATATATATATATATATATATATATATATATAGTTGACACCATGATGCACCACTATTTAAATTAATTTCTAACTGTTATAATATGTCTGATGAAGCAGAGAGGACACTGCGAAAGCGCTCACATCTTTTTTCTAATAAAGAGTTACGTGCTGTGTGTATCCAGCGAGTTTTTATTTTAGTTATCATTTATATGCGCACCCTGAACAGACACCAGCCTGGTTAACAACAGGAAAAACAATGCTCCTAATTAAGAGCAAACCTGCAAGCTATCCTGAAAACTATAGACCAATAACTTGCCTTCTGCCAACATATAAGCTATACACTAGAATTGATGTTGACAGAGTTTATAGTCATTTAGAAGAAAACTCAATCGTGGCAATAGAACAAAAGGGTGATAAAAGAAAGTCATATGGAATAAAGGATCATTTGTTGTTAAATAAAGTCATAACTGAGAACTGTAAAAAGGGGAAGAATCCAAGTATGGCATGGATAGACTACAAAAAAGCATTTGACAGTATCCTACATTCATGGATAAAAGAGTGCTTAAAATCTATAAGATACACCCTACACTTATGAATTACATTACAGTGGCCATGAAACCGTGCAGATAAGCCATGATAAAGGACAAATTATTATTCCAGGGATAAAAATTTAAAGGGGGTATTCCAGGGTGACTCTCTGTCCCCACTGTTCTATTCTCTTGGCCCTAACCCATTAAGCTGTGTGCTTAACAGATTAGGCCATGGCTACAATTTGGCTCATCAAAAACAACAAAGTGTAAATACTTATCTTCTTTTTGTACATGATTTAAAACTGTATAGTTCATCAGACGAGGAACTGAAAGCACAACTGCAAGTGGTCAAAAACTTTTCAGATGATATAAGAATGTCATTTGGTCTTGATAAATGTGCAAAATCAACTTGTAAACCAGGAAAGCTGCAGCATCAAAAAAAACATCAGTTTGGGACAAGAATGAGATATAAAAGAACTTGAGCAAGAAGTGTATAAATATTTAGGAACTGATGATCAACAACTGATGAATGATCAACAATAAAACATGAACAAATGTGAATAAAATTAGTAGGAATATTTTAGAAGACTTAAATTAATATTGAAAACAGCTGTGACACCTAGGAACAAAGTCCAAGCTATAAACCAAATTGCTCTTCCTGTCCTAACTTAGTTTTGGAGTGATTGACTGGTCCCAAAAGGTGTTGGATAGGTTGGACAGGAAAACAAGGATGCTTCATGCTCAAAAAATGATTTATAAACATCAGTGCATACCAAGATTATATATTCCCTGTTCCAAAGGTTGTATGGGCCTCCTCGAAACTGATTACATGTATAGATCTGTAATCATGAGACTGCATACATATCTGCTGAACTCACAAAAATGTAATGAATGTTTTGAAACATGAGGAGAACAAGTCTAAAATGACTTCCTTGCTTAGTTTAGCAGAGGCATATCAGCATCAAGCAGGAATGGAAATCAAATCAGAAGCAGATACAAATGAGGCAGCAACTGAAAGTGCCAAAAAAAAGAGAATATAAAGTGAAGGATCAGATGAGAAGGCAAGAAATGTTGAATTGAACATGTGGGAGACACAGACAAGTGTAGGCTTTGTAAAACAGAACTGGAAACAGATGTATATATTGTTGCTGGTTGTGACATATATATATATATATATATATATATATATATATATATATATATATATATATATATATATATATATATATATATATATATATATATATATATATGGCAGAAGGACTGTATACTGAAAGGCAGTATCCCACATTCATGGATAATGTGGCAAGACTGTTGCATTGGGGATTATGCAAACATTATAATATTGAAGTAGCTGAAACATCAGAAACGTGAGCTACAAAGCATTATAGAAAATTATGAAATTTAAAACACATGGGATCACTCATTACCAACATTTCAAAAAATAGATGCAAGAAAACCAGATACAGTGGTCCATGAAAAGAAGATAAAAGTAGTATTGATCAGGGAAATTGCTGCACCCAGTGACTATACCATCTTATGTACAGAGGCAAAGTCATAAAGTACCAGGATTTGCAGGCAGAAATGAGGGCAATATGGAAGAAAGATACCCAGACAGTTCTAGTAGTAGTAGTAGGAGCAACGGGTCTTATAAAAAAGAGTTTACAGTCGTACTTAGATATGTTACCGATACATGTAAATCTGTGCAAATTGCAGGAGTCATTACTGGGCACATTGTGGGTGCTGCAAAGAGCACTTCTGGCTAACATCAAACACTGAAACAATACTAATTTTATAAACTTTAATCATACTTTGACTGAGGAATGGGGTCCATTCATGTCATGGTATATAAACCCAAAAGACTTGGAGAAATTAAAAAAAATAGATAAACTTAAAAGACTTGGAGAAATTAAAAAAAGAACAGTGCTTTCATTCACTAATCCTAAAAGTGGCTATCATAACAGAAGTAAGAGTCTGCCAGCAGTGAGCTGTTAAATATGCAGACTTGGTATTAACCAACATGAGTAGCCACTGCAACATCCCTGTAGTATCATCCTCCCTAGTAAGATCCGACCACAAAGCGGTCATGTTTGAAGTCACCATCTCCCCCAACCCCCCTCTAGCTAGGGTCAATCAAAAAAACTTCTCCATGGCTAATTACAGCCTCCTGAGGGATGGTATAAACAGCTTCACAGCCCCCTCCCCCTCTCTAGGAACGGGCACCAGTATCCAAAACTATACCAAATCACTATACGAACATTTATATAGATGCATGGAATCAGGAATACCTGACAGGATTAAATCATCCTCCGCAAGGAAGAGTAAACCTGTCTGGTGGACATCTGCAATAAATAAACTATAACAGAAGAAAAAAATTGCTGACCAGGACCAAGAAGGAGCAGGTGCCCAATTGGAAGTGATCTCTCCTTAGACTAAACAAACAAATAAGAGCACTAGTGAAATCCTCCAAAGCAAACTTTGAGTCCAAATTGGCCACATCCACTAGAGACAATCATAAGGCCTTCTTCACATATGTCCCCAACCTCAAAGGATGTGCCCAAATCTGTTCAGAACTGATAGTCAAGGACACCACATATACAAATGCTGTAGCTATAGAAAACTTGCTGGCTGACAGATTCAGTTAAAATTTCACCCCTCTACCCCCCCCCCCCCATTAGTAAATCAGGACATTTGCAGTACCTACCCCCTTCCCCTTATATCTAGGGATTAGGTCATCACTGCTCTCTCAAAGGCAAAAAATACAGCCTCCATTGGACCAAATAACATCTCAGGCTGCATCCTACATGAACTCAGGCAGGAACTTGCAGAACCATTAGGCACTCTACTCAACCAAAGTCTGAGTACCAGTTTTGTCCCAGCTGAGTGGAGGACAGCCACTGTCATCCCTTTACACAAAGGTGGAATGTCCACTGATCTGGGAAATTATAGACCCATAAGCCTAACTAGCCTGATCTGCAAGGCCATGGAATGGATTATCATGGACCTCATAAACAAGGACATTGGCAACCTCCAAACACTCAATCCCACACAGTTTGGCTTTGTCAAGGGGAGGTCATGTCTATTAAATTTGGTCGACTTTTTTGAGACAGTCACCAAAGCCATGGATGAGGGGAAGACAGTGCACACTGCCTACCTTGACCTGGCCAATGCCTTTGACACTATTTCCCACTCGGCCATAATAGATAAACTCTCTCAACTAGGCATCAATCCATATGTTACCAGATTGCTAGCCAACTGGCTCACTGATAGAACCCATCTAGTCAAAATATGGGAAGCCATGTCAAGCAGTAGACCTGTATCGAGTGGCATACCCCAGGGTTCGGTCTTGGGGCCACTGTTATTTGGGATATACTTTTCTGAGGTACAGGCCAAAAACCAGTGGGCTATGGCTGACCAAGTTTGCAGATTACTGCAAGTTGGGAGCTGTCATCATTTCCCTTAGTGACATGGACATCCTCCAAGAGGGTCTCAACCAAACAAATGACTAGTGCAAGAAATATGGCCTCAAGCTGAATATAAAAAATGCATCATCATCCCCTTTGGGGAGAGGGATGCCCCCACAAATTATCAAATTAATAATCTTCTAAGAATACAGAGAGTCGTGAGGGATTTGCGCACCCAGATTGATAGTAGCCTGACATTTGACCACCATGTTGCTTCCATTGTGTCAAAAGCTTTTTACATGGCCTACCTCATAAATAAGGGTATCTCATCCAGGGAAAAGGAGGTCATAACATCCCTGTATTCTTCTCTTATAAGGCCCATTAGGCATGTACCTTGCAAAGCACATGCAGCAGCTGGAGAAACCACAGAGGTTCCTCTCCAGGAGAATCCAGGGCCTCCAATACCTACCATACACAGATAGGCTAAAAGCCCTATGTCTCTACTCTGTTTCATACATGCTCCTCAGAGGTGACCTCTGTCTGGCATACAAGGTGATCTTGGACCCTACCTTGATGGGACTGCTGCATATCAGCAAGTCAAGCTCTACTCAAGTAGCCCGCACATGCAGTCTCAACCTGGTATGTGACATCAATAGGACTTGCTGGCGGGACAGATTTGTGTCCCAAAGACTCCCCCATCTATGGAATAAACTCCCTCTCCACGTCAAGCAGAGTACCTCTTTACACCTTTTTAAGTGCAATCTGGATAACTGGATGGGAAATAGGAAATACATCCCTGGGATTCCACCTGTGTCCCTGCTGGACAGGGGCATCGGGTGCTGATTTGTTTATGCATGGGCTAAACTCTTGACTAAGCTTATAAAGGCCTCAGAGCCAATAGCCTAGTAACTTCCTATGATCCTATCATCCTATGATCCTATGAGGGAGTACTTTTGGCTTTAATTCTCAATGCTGAATCAAAGTGAGTGTATACTTGTAGTTACTCACTAGTCTCCATCTGCAATGCAGAATAATAATATTTAGCACTGGATGGTGCAGTGGTGCAACTGTAGCGTTGACGTCTCACAGCAAGAGGTTCTCTGGTTATAGTCTCGGCTGGAGTGCCTTCCGTGAGGAGTCTGCATATCCTCTCTGTGTTCATGTGGAGTTCCTCTGGGTGATCTGTTTCCCTCCCATGTTTCAAAGACATGCATCTAGAGCATTTCTCCCCAGGCCTCTGCTGAAAACTGGCTTCATTCCAAGTCAGACTTTCCCAGTAAACTAATGTTAAATAAATAAAAAAATAGCAGGCAAAAAGTGACTTGTTCTTGGGATGTTTTTACTGCCATGCCTTCCCTTGAGCATCCACCAGATGGGAGCAGTGCAGTATATTGGATTACCTACACTGTCCTGAGGATGGCTGAGCTGTTTATAGCCACTCACTGCCATTTTTAATGGCCGATTTCTCTAGTACCTGCTCCACTACTCAGACCTAGGTTATCCCAACTACATTTGAGGTGAATCCCTCTACACCATGTTGCCAAAGAGGGCAACATTTTACCCAGCACAAGAGCACCAAATGTTTTAGTTTCAAAAATGCAAGTTAAATTAAATGGTACAGAATGATGAGCAAGCAAAGATAATAGATGTATCTAGTATTATGCATGCCTGTTCTATTACTGACTATGCCATTAAAGGGTTCTATGTAATGCTTTTAGTTTATATGTTAAATTCTGAATGTTGTCTTTAGCATATATGTCATTAAAAAGAGGGCACATATGTTACTCCAGGAGCAGGTAAAAATCAGCAGTTAGTGTGTATGCTAAACTTTGAATATTAATGTGCATATCTCAAAAGGCACAGAAAATAAAAGACCTTCCTTTTGAATATACCTATGTTCATAATCCCTGTTATGGTAGGGTTGACTGTGTTCTGTCCTTTAAATGCTCTGACATCATTCCAAATCCTTCTCTTTGCTGTTTTGATTTAAGAAATAACCATATCCATACCATAACCCCTAGGGTCATAATCAATTTCCATAATATTTAGGACAGTTAATTTCCTCAGACAGTACCCATTTTGTGACTTCCATACAGGAATTATGCCACCACTTGTTATTATTATTATTATTATTATTATTATATTTTTTTAGGCAGAGTCCAGTTGAGAATGTAACTAATATAACAGTCCCAAAGTTGTAACATATTATGGAGGCTCTCCTTAATGCCAGAAGTCTAAACAATAAAGTACATGATCTTGCAACATTCCTGCATTGGGAAGACATCCATGTCTGCATAGTTACTGAGACTTATTTTAAGTCTAAGCAGAGCACTATCACTATACCTCAGTTTTGCACTTTCCATGTCTTCAAGCCCAATGGCAGCTGTGGTAGATATTCCTTATTTGTCCTGGAACATACCATCTGCAAGCAGATCAGACCCCTAAGAAGCCATATGTTAATCTCATTAAATTACAGATGACTCTACATAGAGTTAAATGGATGTTAAAAAACATATTCTTTGTCCCCTTTGCCCCCTGATGACTATGTAATATTTTTAGTGACTTAAGTGATGTTCCTCTACAACCCAACCTTTCAGAGCAATACTGTAGAATGCCAAAAATAGGGGGGACAAAGGCTCATCAGGTACATAACTTAAATGCAGTTCTAATAAACTTAAGAAAATGCTTTAACAACACATTTTGCACTAGCATGCCTTTTCTGAACAATACGAAGTCTGAAACTCACATGTCTGATACTATTTAGTGACTTCAATCTTCAGTGTTTTGCAGTAAACCATAGATTTTATGAGGAACAGACCAAACACATCAGGCAAAAATCTGTGAAATTCTGGACAATTGAGAGATATGCATTATTAGCAAAACTTTCCATGACTTTAACCACCATTCAATAAACTGGGACACCTGTATTTCCAATGTAGGATAACCCAAAAATTCCTACACATTATAAAACAAAAAGCTCCCTTCAGCATATGGTAAGCAGTCTTACTGGAAGACACGGTGTTCTTTTTTTTTTAAACAAGAAACATCTTTGTTAAATGATCATGTATAACATAGGCAATCATACATTTATATAAATGAAAACAAACAATATTGACATAATTTTAGTTGCAAACATTATACATCACTTATAATCTACCCCATCATTGTCAGTCAAACATAACATAGCTCATTGAAATCCTGTATTCTTTTAAATCTTGTTTCTCCTCGGCATACATTGTTTCCAGAATTCCCATTTTGTCTATGTAATTTGCTCTTACCCTTTTCTAAATATCCCAATTCCAGTTGTTTTATCTCTGTTACTATATTCATTAGCTCTAGTGCAGTTGGATTAGACTTTGATTTCTGTTTTCTCGCAATTGATTTTTTGGCAGCAACCATGATTAGATTCGGCAAGGCCTTACTATGTCTAGGCAAGTCTGATTCTGTATCATAGTGCAAAAAATAATGTCATTAGTTACACCAATTTGCTTACCCAGTACCTCTGACAGAGTAGTCTGGATCTTTAAAGTCTGCCAACTCATTACACCCCCAGAAAATATGTTCCCAATTATCTCTTTCTTCCCCATCACACCTCCAACATTTGCTATCTACCTAAGGAAAAATTATTTTGAGTCTGCTTAGGGTATAAAAATACCCATGTAAACAATTCCAAGCAAATATCCTAAATCTTCTAGACTTTGTTGCATATGTGGGGGACATGCATCTATTACCCCATTATTTCTGTGTGAACTATTTATCGAATCTATCTTCCCAATCCTTTCTAACCTCCTCTGATTGGTTCTTATAATTATCATGCAATATTTTATATTCTCTACTAATTATTCCTTTTATAACAACATGATTCTTAGCTATCATGCAATGTTTTATATTCTCTAGTAATCAGTCCTTTTTTAACAGCAGCTTCTGTTCTAGATTCTACTAAAATCTCTGCCAGTGCTGGTCTTTTGCTTAGGATCCTCCTATTTCTTTCTCTTTGCCTATACTCTGATATCAATCATTGATAGGGAAGGTAATCTCTAGCCTGTAGTCCAAATAAATTCCTGGCCTCTTCCCATTCTATTACCTTTCCCTCTCAAATTCTTCGTTCCCAATACCTTGGTTTTTTGCCAGTTTTCTCCAATAAATTCCAGGCCCCTCCTGTATCCCTAATTGTACTCATCTCTATCAGCAGAATCTCCTTTCTCCATTCCTGTGTTGGCTTAGTTCTTAGATTACTTTCTGCTACTTTATGAATATAATATTATGTATGGTTCTTGTTATTCTCCTTAAGGAGCTACATCCAAAAATCCCAGTCTCTCCTTTTTTCTTGAGCTTCCTCCCTGTTTCATCATCATCCCTTTCCACTTTGAATTATAGGTTTTTGATTATGCTATGTATAGGAGCCTTAACTGTATAGCTCTGAAATACCCCTTCAAATCAGGTAATCCCAAACCCCCTTGCTCTGTTGGAAGAATCCGTTTATCCCACTTGACTCTTGCCATCTTCCCCTCCCAGATAAAATCCTTCAGCTCTTTATTAATTGCTATCCGCAACTTCTTCTCTGGTTGATAAAAATATCACTGCCTATATATAAAACTAAAGGGACTAAAAACATTTTAACTGTTTGTTTCTTGCTATCCATATCCATACGACAGAGCTTCTACTTTCTTAGTTTTTGTATAATCTTTTGTTTAGTCTCTTTCCACATATCCTTAGCTGCTGCACCAGAATACTTTTAATCCATACTCCTAATTATTTCATTTTATCACATCCCCATAAATATGGATATTGCTAAACCAATTTGTGTGTGGGTGCATAATTTACAGCTATTGCCTTTGTTTTAGCTTCATTAATTTTGTATCCTGAAAAGATTTGAAACTGCTTCAAAATGTTCCACAACACTGAAATGTCCTTTTTTGGTTTTATCAGGTATAAAATTATATCATCTGCAAGAAGAGACAGCTTTTATTCACTACCATACCAATATCCTTGAATTTCTGAGTCTCTTATTTTCATGCAAATCGTTTTAAATATAATGCAAACAACAAGGGGAAAGAGAACACCCCTGCCTGGGTCCTCTGCTCAAACAGAAATTACCAGAGAGGAGCCCACCCACTTTAATTTTCACATCTGATCCATCATATATCCTCCTAATCAACCTTATAAATTTATCAGATAATACAAATGCTTCCATTGCCCTATGCACAAACTCCCAGTGTACTCTGTCAAATGCTTTCTCTGCATCAAAACCCACCAACAACTGTGGTATTTTCTTGCATTCCCTTTGCCTCTGGATCATTAATGTTCTTATTTCCACCTTTTATGTGTAACAGCTTTTTTTAAGTATCTAGTTCCAGCTTTTGTTTTACATGCATACACTAATGTTTGGCAGGTTGATCTTTTATAAAGTTTATTGTCATATCCATTTGAGCGTATGCCAAATCTTGCAAAGCATTTTGTTTTATTGAAATCCCTCAAACAAACAAAAAAATACACCCTCAAGACACCCCTAAAACCTATTAACATAATACTAATACACAAAACTATGTACATCTTCAAATATTGAAGTTTTTCCCTCATAATAGGAACAACTGTCCCAAACTGACAGCCACACTCATAGACATGGGTTTACCTAAAAGGAAGGTAAGATACATGGTACAGCCTGTGCTTCTACTACATGCTGTCTAGTTTTTTTCTTATCTTTATTGTTCTCCCAGATTGGGAAAACACTTGAATGCTTTCAGAAAACATTATCTTCTAGCTATTGAAAGAAATAATTATTCTGTTTTTATTGTTCTTTATCAGATTGTCTCTGTGGAGACATGACAACCAGATACAGAGTTGCTTCTACAAACATTTATTTATTTGCTAGAGGAAAGTCTTATTATTATATTCAGTGTTCTTTTTTATGTATTTGCTTTCTCTTAAAATGTGTTACTAGATCAAGCCAAGGGCATTAATCCAGTCATTCCCCTATGCAAGAAAAAGCACATCGGTTCATCTTATATCATGCTCTTTTGACCAGACTTTTTTAATGTTGCAGTGTCTACATTGCTTAAAACTGAACAAGGAGAAACAGAAAAAAAGGTAAAAAAAACAGGGGCACCAGTTTACTTTACACTTGAAAATAATTGATAAAACTTTACATTATAACTTACAGATTATATCATGCATTATAAAAGTACTACTGTTAACAACATTTTGTTTTACTTACAGTTAACTCTCCCCCTCCTTTTCCTCTCTCCTAAGTGTTCTTCCAAACACTAATGACATGAAGTAGGCCATATGCTTTACAGTCTGGTACAAGCTTAACAATGTCAAAAAAGTACAATATTTCCAGGCTTTCTTGTTCTGTCATGTTTCACAAATGTAAATAATGCTTTATAACCCCACATTTATTTGTCAATTTCTGAGTTGCTCATTTTATTCCTCTTTTATCTCCATCTCCCAAATCCAGTCTCTCCTTCATTTCCAATGTACTCTTTTTTCCTTTAGTCATCTCATGTTTTTTTTCTGTTTCTCAAACATTTTCCATTGAAACATTGGAAAAGGTTTCACTGGCACAGTCTTTCTGTGGTCTTTATTACCAGAAGAACAGGAAGCAGAATCTCCTTCTGTTTCACAGCTCACTTTTTGATGGACAAACTTTTGTATTTCATTCTTAGCATATTTTGCATAAAAAAACAATTTTGTCCATCTATGAATGAATATTCTGAAGATAGCTGGGTATAGCAGTTTGAATCTCAAGCCTGATTTTCGACATTGCCTGGTTAGTGGAATACATGTGCTCCTCTGTTGCTGGTGTACAGTGAGTAATAATTTTCCACAAACACTCTATTGTCTCCCAATTTTATTACTTTGTCCTTCTGCCGTTTTGTCAGAATCAACTCCTTCTGCTTGTAGGATTGCATCATTACTATTAAAGGTCTAGGTTGCTTTCTTGTGGCCAGGTTTGGAGCATACACCCTTTCAATTCACAACTCCTGCTGTGGAATACCAGTCAAGTTGCTTAGTTGTTCTTTCATAAAATTGATAAAGTCTGTTCCTTCTAGCTTCTCTGGTAAAGCAAAAAAACCTCAGGTTTTCCCTACATGCTCTGTTGTCTAATTCTATTTTTTGTTGAATCATTTCTTCTTGAGCAGTCTTATATTCAGCAAGCCTTTTCTTCATTTTGACTGATTTTTGTAGTTTTATCGCTTCATCTGAATATCTTTTTAAAGCTTCTTCCATTTTTCCAGCCTTTTATTTGAGTTGATATACCCCATCAGTGTTTTGCTTATTTTAATCAGCTTTGAGTACATTTAATTTATTTTTTTCCTCTAGGTTACTGGAAGTCATGTCTCACACCAAAGCTGGAGCTTACACTGCTTTTGCTGAACAGCTACAGAATTCTTCCCTGCCAGTGTTTTTTTTGCAAACCTTTTGTGATTGATTTTATTTCAGGTTCTCTGAATTTCTTTTTTTGCTGGCATCCAGGCAGTGCACTTACTATCCAGTTACTCAAATTTACCCCAAGATATGAGTTTACCGGTTCTCTCTTCTGAGTTACTGTTTTCACACTGCAAGAGCTGAAATTAAGCTGTTACTCAGTGTGCAGCCATCTTCGAAGCCCCCTGAGGACACAGTATTCATGACCTTCTTCTTACAAATCTAGCTACCTCTTACAATTCTTCTCTGGGATCTCATTCCACAGTGAAGTTAGTCACAAACATTTGTCCTTTTCCTTTAAACTCCCAAGGGCTCCTTAGAAAAACCCAATGAAGTTAAGGACTACAAATGTGCAAATGCAAACCTACTCTATGGTGACTTATCATAATTCACTTATGACTGCACCACCTCTGACCTTAATACAGCAGCAAGCTTCACTAAAGAAGTTTACACCCATTTAGAAACATCCATAGAGCTAGCAGTTCCATGCAACAGAACCATGTATCACAGGAAATTTAAAAATAAACCATTATGGTGGTGTCCCACCATAAGAAACTCTACAACAAAGGACACACACTGCTTAAATATAGCAAATACAAAATCCATCTTCTCAAGTAAAATATCAAAAACATTACAAAAATTAAGAAATACTATCAGATCCACTAAAGCAGACTGATCTCTGAAGCCAAAGATAATTACAAACTCTATTACCTATGTTATTAATTAAAGGAAGCAGGGTATATTTCTTTTCCATAAACCTTCTGTATAGAACATTAAGTGCATAAGTGTACTTAATCACTCGGGGTTTCTGTGGCACAAACAGTACCCAGTAGGTCTCTCTCTTCAATATAGTAAAGTTGTAGGACTCTGCTATTACCAGAAAAAGTGGAAAGACACTTATATAGATTATTTGCTGCTTTCCCTTAAGGAAAAGGAGTTTTTGCGTGATTGTTTATCAAAACCTTGTGGTTGGGTCAGCCCCGCTCTGTTCACCTCACTCTGCTCGGCTCACTCCGCTCCCCTGCCCTGCCCCCATTTCTCACCCACCCCCTCTACCTCTAGATGTATTCCAACCCCTAATCACCTGACTAATCACCTACTTAACATCCTCTTCAATTACCTACACCACTCCCACTCCCAAATAACACATACTTGACAAACACACCTCCACCCTTCACCCAACCAACCAAAGAACCATATTTTCTCAATCACCTAAATCACCTACCAAGTATCTCTACCATACAATCATGCTAATTACACTATCATCCTTATCACTAGCACTCATATCACTAACTTTTTTCACTTCCATACAAACAAAACAATCACTACACAATAACACATATCACATAACGCACATTTCCTCACCCTCACAAACTCACACAAACTTCCTCATATGTCCTACATTTCTAAATCTCATTGCTACACCTTACTCACACAACATCCTGATACCAAGACATAACTGTAGAAAAAACTCACATAGACCAAACCCACAAACAACAAACATTAAAAAGCACATATTGTTATTCATAAAAAAAAACTACTAACCTCTGGTGATATACACCCAAATCTAGGTCCTCTCACAATCAAACAAACTTCTGACCTACTGATTGTAAATATCAACATAAGAAGCATCATCAACAAAAATTCTGAACTGCATGCATTTATAGTCCACTACACCCCTGACATACTGACAATCACAGAAACATGGCTGAACCCCAGTATCCAAGATGAAGACTTCCTCCCCCAGGGTATAATACATTAATATTAGATAGAGTAGGCAAGAAAGGAGGAGGGGTAGCCATTCTCTTCAAAAGCACCCTGAACCTCCAACTTCTCCACACCACACCACCCAAATTTCAAAATTCTGAAACCCTGTTTACTATCCTTTCCATAAAAAACACAAAGAAAATCAATATACTGTGCTGCTATACACCCCCAGGTAATAACTCACTCATAATAGAAGACATCCTACACTGGTTAAAAGATAACCTACCACAAGAAACTATGCTATTAGGTGACCTAAACACTGATGGGCAGCTTGTGGCTCCAACAACCCCACTAAGCATATTAATCTATATGGATTCACTCAACTCATTGAAGAGCCCACTAGAATAGACAAAAAAGTCAAAAAAAGTATCTGCTCTTGATTGGACTCTAGCCAAGTACCCCAAGCAAAACTATGAAGTAGGTTGCCTCCCAGATGGTCTCAGTGACCATCTCCCCAATTTCCTACTCTGAAAACACTCTAACCTCCCAAAACCTATTGTCTATAAATTAGTACGAGATGACCGCAACCTTACCCCACAATACCTCAATACTGTTCTAAGCCACTGTAACTGGGAACCACTACGAACCCTAGGATTAGACCATGCAGTAGACTACTTCAGTACTGCATTTATCAGTGTTCTTAACAGTCTCACCACCAGCAGGAAGATTAGAGTGAAAGCTAACTATGCACCTTGGCTAAGTAGGGACACTAGAGCCCTACTAAAAGTCAAGAGATAAAGCCTGGAAAATCTGGAAGTGTGAAAACACCACTAGCTCCAAACAAACATATCAACAGCTTAGAAATAAGGCCAAGGCTGAAACCGAACAAAATAAACAAAACTATTTCCTTAGTGCCCAAAACAAATATTCAAAGAATCCACAAAAATTCTGGCATTCTATTAACTCTTTACCAAAGCCAGGCAAAACAACTACTCTAGCTCAAACCTCTATACAGATAGCACTCTAGACATAGCCTCTCAATTTAATCACCACTTCACAAAGTCCATCTTAGCCCTCTTCAGTCAGTTAAACGATCATAGCCCATCACAAGCCCAATCCAATCTATACAAAAGGTCCCCCTCCTTTACTCTATCACCTGTTCCCACCTCTACAATCAAAAAACTCCTTCTAAAGATTAAACCCACCACCCTTGCAGCTGACAACATACCTGCTACCTACCTAAAAATGGCTAATGACTCTATCATATTTTATCTCCATCCTAATCAACCACTCCATACAGGAATACTATATACCCAAACTCTGGAAAGTTAGTTTGTTTGTGTCTTTCGGCTTTTCCCGGTTAGGGGTCGCCACAGCGGAACTCCAGTCCACAAAAGATTGGTAGTGGATTTTTACATACCGGGTTACCAGCCCTGATGCACAACCTTCAATGAAGGCACACCCCATTCACGTATGCCTCCACACAGAAGACGCTCTAGCTGAGAATCGAACGGGACAACGTCTTGCTATGAGGTGACAATGCTACCGCAGCACCACCACCGCAGTACACCCAAACTCTGGAAAGTATATTATATTATTCCTCTTCATAAACGGGGTAACTCCTATGACTTCTCCAACTACCGGCCTATTGCCATCCTATGCCCCCTATCTAAAATTCTAGAAAAATGCATCCACTTGCAAGTCATGACATCCCTTAACACACATAAGCTCCTCTCTACCACACAACATGGCTTCCGCCCACATCACAGCACAACCACTGCTCTTCTTTCCTTTTCTAATCTAGTTAACCTCCACAGAAACAACAACAAATATACATCTGACATTTTCCTGGACCTCTCAAAGGCATTCAGCATGGTCTCTCACTCCATCCTGCTAGATTCTCTAACCTCACTATCTTTCACCCCCATCTACTATAGCCTGGTTCAGACGCTACCTATCTGACAGGCAACAATCTGTCCAGGGGAAAGGAACACTATTCCCCTCAAATTCCAGCTACCATAGGAATCACACAAGGATCTATACTGGGCCCACTTTTCTTTTCTATTTTCACAAACAACCTCAATAGCTCAACCCAGCATGCCACACTTAGTCAATATGCAGATGATTCAACCCTGATCTGCTCTGCCTCATCTCCCAACATTCTACAGCAACTTACTCAGGAAATGTTTAACTCTGTAGAAAAATGGATCTCAGGTATCCAACTTATCCTAAATCCCAAGAAGACAAAACTACTACTATTCTCCCCTAATAAATCAAAAACTCCCCTCTTCTTCTCCATCACATCTAAGGATGGCACTACCATCTCCCCTTCTAACCACACCAAACATTTGGGCATTGAAACTGACAATAATCTTCACTTTGATATCCACATCTCACATACCATAAAATTAGTTCACAAAAAATGGGCTCACTGTATAGATACAAAAACTTTCTTTCACATCAAGCAAGAGTCACCCTTGCCCAAAGTCACCTCCTCTCCACACTATATTATGCAGTGCCGATGTTCACCCACATTAGAAAGTCTGACCTAGATAAACTAGAATCCTGTTACAATAAAATAGCCAAGTTTGCTACAAACTCCACTTACAGAACACATCACGCTACTGCACAAAATGAACTAAAATGGCTTGAGTTACCCCAACTTCTTAACTACAATCAGCTAGTTACTGCTTATAACATTCTCAAGTACCCTGAAAAAACCCCTTCAATATCCAATCTCCTTACCCACTACACTGCAAATCGGCATCTCTGATCTAGTAAAAAATCTCTCCTCTGCATTTCCAGGGCAAACAATACTGCAGGGAAAGCACTCTATTCCCACATTGTTGCTAAAAACTGGAACTCTCTTCCCCATTCATTGGCCACTGCCCCTACCACCCCACAATTCAAAAACTCCCTCAAATCACATCTGCTCAGTACCTGGTTATGTCCTTGCATCACTTTACCTCACTCCTTCCATCTCCCCCTTTCACTTTCCAACTTCCTAACTAGTCACCTTAACCCTCTACAGTCAAAAACTCAGCCAGTTCCGCTGCTACTACACTTGCAGGACAGCTGACCCTCTCCTTAGGCACAACAGTCTACACCTGCATATTAAATGTAAATGTGAATGTCTAACTGTTGTCTGC
Organism: Protopterus annectens; assembly: GCF_019279795.1. Lineage (NCBI taxonomy): Eukaryota > Metazoa > Chordata > Ceratodontiformes > Protopteridae > Protopterus > Protopterus annectens. The sequence goes on from NC_056746.1 coordinate 388,869,971, forward strand.
TGCAAAATGCCTTTTGTATTTTTCTCATGATGATTGCACAACACTGTATAAATTGTTATTATTATTCTGTTTTTATTGTTATTTTTTATTGTTATGTTTTATTTTTTATTCCTTATTATGTTGTCTCTTTCATTAAACTAAAGCCACAGCTTTCCTCCCTTGGCCTCCGCTGTAAATGGACCTGGTCCAGTCAGACTTTCACAGTTAACAAATATAAAATAAATAAAATAAATAAATAAAATTGAAAAGAAACAATGCCCTACATTGCGCTGATGATATTCATAATGATGCCTCCTATTCTAACCCAAAAGTTTGCTAATTTCCTTTGCAAACACATTTATTGCTAACTTCACACCTAAGAATTCTAGCTAAAGTCCTGAAATACCCGAATCCCAAACTCTCTCAATTATCTCTAAAGATCATTTACTGAAAATGTTAACCATGACCAAAAATACTTCCTCTGCAGGACATGAAATATACCTGGTTGCTTAATTAATAGTAGAAAACATGAGCTTGCAGATCCACTGCTTAACTGTTTAACCAATGTTTAGCTACTGGTTTCAACCCTAATGAGTAGCAGATTATAATGGTGCTGCCCCCCCCCCCCAAGGGTGGACTTATAACTGATCCATTTAATTACAAAACAGTTATTTTTACAAGCTTCATCAGCAAAGCTGCAGAACATATCATAACTGACCTCATACACTATAATATAAAGAATATTATTGGAGGTGACCTCAAACAGTTTAGCTTCATGAATGGTAGTTCCAATCTGTTGAATCTGCTAAACAACTTATAGGCCAAGACCTCTGACTTAATTGCCCATACTGGTAGCATACAGACGCTCAATACTTTAAAATCAATCTGTATATGTTAAGATAATTAAGAAACTGACTGAAAGACATAAACCCATGCAGTGCAAGTTGTAGGCACCTCATCAGAAAATAAGAAAGGGCTCCGTGCTAGGATGTCTCTTTTTTGGCCTTCACTTTTCAGATCACCAAGCAGAGAGGCAAATCAACTGGCTAACACTTTGTAAATGATTGCAAACTAGAAGTCATTGTTAAGTCACCTTCTGGCATCCAAACCCTCCAGAATGGACTCTCAGTAATAAATTCTTGTTGTACTAAAAATGGGTTCAAACTACATGATAAAAAGTGTAGTGTCATCATATTTAGTAGGCAATCCATCCCCTCATAATACTGTATAGACAGCACACCATTATAAAATAAAACTATAGTCAGGGAACTAAGAATATGGGCTGATAAGTCCTTCTCTTTGCACCATCATTTGACATTAGCTGTCAAGATACCCTTCCATTTAGACCAGCTAATTGCCAAAGGAATAGCATCAAGTTCTAAAGAAGTAATCACTTCCTTATACACAGCATTGACCAGACCAATTATTAAACACTATGTCCCCTTCAGAATGTATCTCACTAAGTCTACCAAACCATTAGGATAGCCACAACAGTTCTTAAACAAAGGGATCCCAGGACTAAAGCACCTGTGCTATCGATTCAGTGCATTCTATACCTTTGATAGAAGATCTCTGTTTTGCTTACCATGCCATTTCAGACACAGTTGTCCTGGACCTCCTGTATCTTTGTAAGTCCAATAGCTTCAGCAACACTATTTTATTATTTTATTTATTTATTTATTTGACATTTGTTAACTGGGTTAGTCTGACTGGGCGAAGCCCTTTTTCAGCAGAGACCCAAGGAGAAAAGCTCCAATAGTAAATTACTTAAAAACATTATGTAACTCCACTAGAACATTAATTTAAAAAAATTATATAACATGGACAACAGTTGCTAAAGAAAAACAAGAGTATATATGTATAACAGAAAGTAACTTGGTCGGTTGTTTGCCTGTGAGTAAACTCAATATAAATTAAACACAGTACAAATCAGAGACAAAGGTAGCATATTGTATATACATGTTGGAGGTAATACAAAATAAGAAACAGTTGTAGAAAAAATAGGAAGATGTTTGCAGTAGGCAATCATAAGATAGCAAAACAGTAAAGAGGAGGCACAGAAATGTAAAGAAATATCAAGCAGTATTGAAGGAAGAGTAAAAAAGGTAATTATTGTGTAAACTCAGCCAGGTAAAGAGAAAAGTATGTGAAGAGAAAATAAGTATTTGGTATAAATAGCAGTGGAAAAAGAAAAAGAATCCCAGGGAAGGAAATCAGTGTTAGGACTACTGTAGTAGCAGTCAGGATGACAGCAGTCTATTAGGAGAGGAAGACAGAGTATGTAAGGTCATGACAGAGACATGACTATGATTTGCAGAGGTAATCATTTACTGCTATTTTAAAGGTTGTAGGGTTGGTGATGCATCTGACACTGAGAGTTAATTTGTTCCAAGCATTTGCTATGAAATAGGAGTAGAGTGATTCACCAATGTTTTTATTGGGCTTATACACTTGCAGTAGGTTCTGTTGAGAGCTACGAAGAGAGTGTTTGGGAGTATAGGGCTGGATAAGGGTGGAGAGAGAGAGAAGGTGGAGAGAATACTAGATCTAGGGATTTAAATATTCTCCATCAGATAAATAGAACATGGTGGAGGGACAGGTTCATAACTCAGCCTCTCCCTACCCTCTGGAATAAGCATGCAGGGTGAATCACTATCTTTCTTTAAATATAAGGTAAATGTTGGATGGGTTTTCACAAATTTATTCTGGGACTGACTGGCATGGCAATCCTGGTGAAAGGAGGTGTGGTTTGAGGGACAGTACCGGCAAGGTGTGAATGGTCATAAGAGTTAGTGCCCTTGATATATGTGAAGTCTGAGTCTAAACTACCTATAGATCAGAGAACGTAGACTCAAATGAACTGAAATGTCTTAATAATCTAAAGGCTTCAGAAGACTTTCAGATTTACTATAGCCTTAACAACACTTTTATGCACATTTCGAGTGCATTGCTGGGACCTTTATTACACATATAATAAGTGGTACTTCTTGAAATGTATGTATAGTGAGTAAATACCTAAAAATTTCTAGAGATTATACTTTTTTAAGATCATGCCCAGCTGTTTTAGGAATTTTGCTCACGTGCATGTTACATGTTCTTTAAAATTCAGATTACAATCCCCTTTAATGCCCCAATATTTTAGTATGAGGGATTCCTAAAGTACGAACACTGAGATAAGTTGCCCTTGGATTAACCACCCCATAAATTTGGTTCTATTTTTGATTAAAATTAAGTCTGCTCTGTTATTGAGTGACCATTTAAATAAGGTTTGAAAGTAGTTCTTCTGATACAATGACCCATTCTTCATTCAGGACACAGGATAACTTGCTGTCATCAACATATTTAACTGTAAACATACAATGGAACTTAAAAAATTACTCAAAATAAAAGTAAAGTGCCCAGACAGGTCCACAAAGTACACCATTGCCAGCAATAACTGTAAACTGTAGCAAGCAGATGGAGTTAATACTTAAGTATCTCCCTGTAATTTAATCAGCTTTGAAAGTTATCTAGTGATAGCTAGATCATAATCAAATGTATGACTTTTATGCAATAAAGCTGCATAATTTTGCTCGCCAAAAGCATTTATGTAATCACTGTAAATTAATTCTACAGCAAATCCTTGATCCTCTGTGTTTTACACACAGAACCAGAGTTGATGATGATTGGTTATGAAGGGTCCTGTCACTAAAAGGGCATGCTGACTTTTTAAGACTAGTTCAAATCATAGCTTTCTTTTTTTTTCCTCAAAATATTTTTCTTTTTCATATACAGTTGAATAAAGTCCATAGTATTTGTATATAACATCTTAAATAACTATGTACACTATTTACATCAGCCTGACACTATAACAGAGCTCAATATATACAATTACTTTATAGCTATAACTATCCAGTTATCAAAGTATATCTGTTCAATTATTGTAAATTGTCAATCAATGATAAGACTTTTTCCATGGATTGTTAATAAATGGCTTAGGATGAATACTTAATTCTTTAATTTTAATTTCCAATAATGCTGTGGTCTTCAGTAGGCTGTAGAAGTCTTCCAAAGTTGTTATTGTGTTTGTATTCCATCTTCTTGTTATACACTTCCTTGAGATTTGCAAGTATTGTCCAAACTAGATACATATTTGACTCATTCAAATGAGGACCATTGTACACATTTAATAATACTAAAGCTTTAGATAAGTTAAACGATTCATTAAATAAAGCTTGTAAAAAGTTTTTAATACCATTCCAAAATGGCTTCATTTTAACAGTCGACAAAAATGTGATTCCAATCTGCATTGTGTATTTGCTCACACCTCCAACATATTCCCTTTGTGGAAGAATTAATTTTAGTAATTCTATCTGGAGTTAAGAATGATCTGTGCAAGCATTTCCAATTAAAAACTTTCCAGTATTGTGTAAAGGATCTATGTTTTATTGATAAAATATTTGATTTAATCTCTTCAGGTAGCTGTGATGAGTGTCCTTTTGTTATATAATTCCAATGTGAGGATTTGGGTGTTTTATAATTTATCAATGTCTTGCAAAATTTTGAAATACTATTTCCCATGTCATAATCATTATATATGATTTTATATAGGTATTTCGTAAGTTTAGGTATTTCTTTAAATGAAGAATTACTAATTATTCTGCATAAATCTTGTGAATACGTCAGAATGCTTTGCATAGTTAGTCAATGTTGTTGTGGAATTTTGTATGTTGTTTCTATTGTTTGCATATCCAGAACTTTTAGTTCTTTGATACATTGAAACCAACAAACAGATCCTTTCTGTACCCAGGAATTAATTAAATCATAGCTTTCTGACTGTCATAGTAGTCCAGTTCTCCAGTAAATTAACTGTGACAGAATTTATTGCAATGCATTTATAGTTCCTGAGTTATTCTTTGTCCATTTTCTTAACAGTCCGAAATAAGTATTCACTTTTCCTATATGTAAGGACCTCTGATGTCTGAAGGGAGGTATTCATGATTGAAGGGAATGGATAAATGATAAGAATGCGTTTCAATGATCAGTTTGGTTACATTTTACAAGTAGCTTTCTTAGCATTTAGGCCAAGAAATTTCTAAAACAGGCAGTAGCTTCTAATCTGTATGAATCTGTCACTGTACACTATTGCTTGTAGGATGGTCAGGCATAGTGATGGGCAAATATACTGACATACAAAATATATCCTAAACAAATCAACTTAGCATTATGAATCTGCATGTGTTGTTTCATTAAATGAGTCTTCATATTCCTATGAACATAATAAATGTTTTTTCATTTCAGTTTTTATAAGCAACTAGTTTTCATTCAAATGTGGCTTTGGCCTCTAGCACCTCTGTTCTAAATTGCTTTTCAATGTCAGTATTCCGTCTTGATTTGGAATATTTTGTGGGTGGTGGTGCTCCCAATTGCTTATTAAGCTTTCATTGTCTGAACCTTAATTTACTTAGGGCACTATCTGACTGTGCAGTGAATTATTATGATTTATATAGCTATTTTTCAAAACTTGATTGAACTGTACTAGTTTATACTCTGCATTACTTTTTTTTCTCTTGCCAAATCAGAAATGCTTTTGAGCAATAGTAGGTTATTTTTGTTAAGTATTCCACAAATTGTTTTGCCTTACACAAGGAGTAAGTAAAGGGTGATATTTATTTCTGTTTCAACAACTGAGTAATTCCTATAACCCAGAGGTTGTTCTCCCTCTGCACTGGTTATACTATTAATTCCATTATATTAATCATCAACATATCTAGCACATAACTTAAAACAGATGGTACACTGGTTATCAATAAAGCTTCAGGGTGGGCAGAAAATGATTCAAATCAAGGGAATTGATCTGCTGCAAGATAGTTTGTGATAGATTTAGTTCTCCATAAGCAATAAAGCCTCAGTTAGCAAGCAGTTAATTTGGTTTTCTGGAAAGCATGCAGGATTACGTGCAGTTCAGGTTATACAGAAAAGGCAATTACTATCAGATTTGTGCCAGAGAAATACAAAAGACTACAAAATCTAGAATGTCATCCTGTGTCTCACCTGAAGTTAACACATAAAAAAGAAATAATTCTTAACAGAGATGCAGATTCATGTTTCAGTCTGTTCACAAGAGGTAAGACACTTTGCTGTGGTCCAATTCACCAAAAAGATCATCAGCTCCACAGAAACTGCAGCTTGTTTTCCCAATAATGTTGCATCCTTAGTGTTTGATATAAATTAGTAAAGGGGAGGGGTCTACCACATCTGAATGAAACTAAACTTCTAACGCCTAAACTGCTTTAGATTACATTGCTTAAATGAAAGTTACCATTCAACTACAAAAGGCACCTGTTCATTTACACTCGCAGCTGAACTGCTTTCATGCAGTAGTAGCTGGAACAAGTTTCCCTCCTGCACCCCCATGTAGGGCTTCACCCCCATGATCCCCTTATATTTATTTTCTCACTCTGATGTCACTGCAAGTAATATAAAGAAGGATCTGTAAAAATTTGTATCTCTGTCTTTCACTTGAGATTTTCCATGTCTGAATTGCAACAAAAGCAATAGATTTTAGTACTGCACATGTCACTCCTTTGTGGAGCATTAAGACAGGAATGTGCAGTCAAAGGCTTACATGACTCTGAAGTAACTAACAAAGGATTGAGTACCTGAAGGAACCCAGAGGAGATTACCTCTCTAGATGAGCTGCAGAGCAGGGTGCACCCCAACACAAAAACACTTGCATTCTATTATTTTTGGAGGAGGCATTTTTGATAAGTTTAGTCAGTGATGAACACTGTTTGAATAACCTGCCCCAGGACCCTGTTCACACCTCTTGCATATCTAATCTGCTCCTCCACCTTTTGATCAGATCTCCTTCCTTATGTCATAAATCTGTGATTATGCAATGTTTAGCATAAGGACTAATTAACTGCACTTGTAGTTCAGTTCAGCCATTTTTTTTATTCAGGCTCTTTGGTTTGGCATAATACAGTGTACATATATAATGTCTGATATAACACTGAACAGCATCAGAGGCCTGCATCATTTAACGGAAGGGAGTTCTCCATGAGCTTTGATAGACATTTCTTTTCTCTTCTTCTGCTTACATGTAAACCATTTTTAATAAGTTTATTTTCCCCAAAAATACCTGACACAGTGACAGTGATTCCAAATAAAGATTTATAGCTTACTACTGAGGTTTTGCAAACCTCAGAGGTTGTTATGTTAGTCACAGCTACAAAAGAGTTGCCGATCCCTGCAGGGTTAGTATGGGAGGGATTTGCCATTTATGTACATTCTTTACACTAGAAGCCCACTTTGTCTGTCAATTATAGCTGAATGGCCTTCATCTGCTATGCTAACAATATCTGCACATTCAAGTACATCCAAAGACCCAGTGAGTGGTTACCTACTACAACCCACTGCCAGCATCTCCACCTCCTTACCTCTCTTTTTCATGCGAAAGGCAACCCACTTGGCACTTGCCTGTTATGATCTTACGCAGCAATGCCAAATCCCTTCTGTTTCTTCTGGTCTTGAGTTTTATTTCCTGCATAACTTATGTCATACTAGCTTTGATTGGGAAGTGAATGCTTGGTCAGAGTAGATGTTTTTCTTATAGTCAGTTTTGACTGACCAAATAGATTTTATGGCTACAGTTCATGTAATTGAGCTGATATGTGTGTGGTAGTATGTGCTTTTCTAGACAGTCAGACTGTACGAGATGTAAGACAATATTGCAGTACTGTAAGTAAAGTTGTCGATGATGATTATGATGATGCAGATGTCTTTCATAGTGTTTTCAGTGCTGTTCTACACATTTGGCCATGACCCTCATGTCATATTTCTTGTCCAATATTGTCAATCTTGTTCTGATCCTCAGAGGAAACTATTTAGTCAACTTCGGACAGGGACTCGTGATGTACCTGTTTATACTCTGAACCTTCTTTCCAAACCTCCAAAGTATTTTGGGCCTTGGGTAAGTGTATGAAATGCAGCTCTTGAATGAACCAGCACTTTAGCAGAAATGTGGGAGACACATTTATTATCCATAACCAGATCCCTTACGTCAATGGCTTCTTAGAGGTGCAGCTGAATGTCCACCCAACTAGAAAATGTCACAGTACATTCAGGCATCATGACAGACTTCTGAAAATGTGGGTACAATTTCCCCAGGACTGAAAAAAAACATGGCAGTAAACTGATTCATTTTTAGCTGAAGTTTTGTGAGACTCCCATGTAATACTGTTATTCCATAAACTTGGATCTGCCCTCAAACCCACTGCACATGACAGAAACTGTATCCTTGTGCCACTGTCTTCAGAAAGATCAGCAGCAATACCTTTATTGCAGCTATTCCAGAATCACTCAGAATGCATGCGAGCTTCATGTTCAGTTCTTGACTGTTGGTCATTTCATGCATGGCATGGAATTAGATATTGTGTACCCGTTAGACCATCCTGGTCAAGAATCAGCCCAGCAAGGAAATAGAAAATGGTTTGAGTGTGCACAGGGGTGAGGGCAAGGGTAATGCAAAGTTGTCAACAGGTGGGGGACTTCATGGGGAAAGTCCTGTCCATCAGACAGATGGATACCCCATCAAGTAAGTAGGCTTGTTGGGAGGTTGCCTTCAGTTGCTTAATATCTGAATACTTTATTTTTTGCTTCAGCGTGTTTAATGTATACATTATTCCTTCATATATGCTAACTTGCTATCTGTTCTAGTGATGTGTGTGGGCTTGAATTCTAGCATTTTCTATTGAATCTGGGATTGCAGCATCCTTTATGAAGAACAAGACTGTTTTAAAGATGTTTTAAATAAGAGTGGGACAGTTCTTATAGTTTAAATAATTGCTCTTTCTCCACGCTGGTGTAACCTTGGCAGTAATAAAGAAAGAGAGTATAAAACTCTCATAGAGAAGCACGGAGGGGGGGGGGGTTTGCTAAAATTTATTAAAATTTTTAGATGCTGTCGTTGCATAAAACTAAATTATTTTTTTAGTAAAAGTATAAATGTACTGAAATAATTCATGCAATAGGGACTATGGCATTCATATTTACAGCATTTGGATTACAATAAATTATAGTGGCACCATTTTCTAATGTGGTCAAGATGAGAATAGTAAGGTTTTCTCCTCTCTGCTGGTGTACCACATGGTGAAAAGGCCAGGATTTGGGGAAAACATGTAACATGTCTGTGATGACAGCCTTCAGACCATCAACGTCCTCTTGAAGAGTAAGGTATAAGTATTTTATTATATTTTATACTGATATGGTAGAGCACTTGTTTTCCTCTTGTCTGACATGTAGAAGAAGGTACATGGAAATTATTGCACAGCATTGCTGATAACCTTGCAAAAAGTTCCATTTTTTAATATGGTTAGCACACAGCTTCGTTGGTTGCTTCAATTGTGTTAGCACTCCCACAATCTGCCAAGCTTGGCATCAGGAAGATGACAATGTACAGAGGTTCTATGCAGTCTCTCCTTCATAATAATTCTTCAATAAACCAGTTTGAGAACACATTAACATTTGAATACTGGACCACATGATAAAGGTAGCCATCAACAGAAAGCTTTGATCTGCCTTTCAGTGACTCCAGAGGGCTGTACACTTGCCTCACAGTCTGGAGAATTGTTGACAGAATGAGTAGCATGCATTCATACTGTGCACAGTACGAATACTGCAGAGCAGTGAACATGCATTCATACTGTGCATAGTATGTATGCTGCAGAGCACTGACCATGCATTCATACTGTGAACAGTACATATGCTGTAGAGCACTGACCATGCATTCATACTGTGTACCGTACATATGCTGTAGAGCACTCACCATGCATTCATACTGTGCACAGTACATACTCTGCAGAGCACAGACCATGCAATCATACTGTGCACAGTACATATGCTGCAGAGCACTGACCATGCATTCATACTGTACACAGTATGTACACTGCAGAGCACTGACCATGCATTTATACTGTGCACAGTACGTATGCTGCAGAGCACTGACTGAGACATTAGGCAGTTTAGACAGTACCTGAGAATCAGAAAGTGCATTACAAGTGTACAAACTGTCACTGTGAAATATTTACCACTAGACAGAATCTTACTGCTGTTTTTCTGCAGTGATTTTCTCAATAAAATGTGCCATCAGGGTAAATATGTTTCCCTTTACTCCCAGTGCTGTGCACTCTGTTTCTTTTTATTTCCAATGCTGTGCTCTCTGTGTTTTTCTTTACTCCCAATGCTGTGCATTCTGTTTCCCTTTACTCCCAATACTATTAACTCTATGTTTCTCTCTACTCCTAATGCTGTGCACTCTGTTTCTATGTTACTAACAATGCTGTGCACTCTATGTTTCTATGTTATTCCCTGTGATGTTTTAAAGTAGTGCCATCTGTGCCAGGGAGACTAGGGCAGTACACGTGTACATATGCCAGCATAGCTAGCTGGAGTTTTGTAAAGAATTATATGCTATTGGATTATCACACTGATTTGTATAGATGTTTGAGTTAAAAATATATTTGTAAAGTAACTTGTGTTAAAAATACCTTAAAAGTAGGTCCTTCTGGACAGAAAGAATGCAAGCATGTATATTAGCTTGTACTGTAATAACTGATCAAATGTGTGTGTTTCTCAGAGAACCCTGGAAAGGTGGACAGTTTGAAATTGTGTTATAGCTTTCAGATGCTGCCACAGATCTTAGCAAAGCTCTGTGTGTGTATTGTACCAGAGTCAGGTGACTAGAGGTGATGTCGTGATGTCATCCACTAACCAGCAACTGGTTTCTTCTGAACCCTCACAGCAGCGCTTTGGAACCTAACAAGAAAGATTTCTGACAGGATATATATCTCACACATCCACACAAAGGCAGACATCATCTGGCTTTTGCTGTGGTAAGACACTCAGCACACATCAGCTTGCCTTGTTTTAGTAAGTAGTCAGGGAACAGTAATCCTTTAGTCAGTCAGGGACATTTAGTGAGAAAAGTTTAGTATTGTTTTTTCTTCTGTGAGAAAGTGTCCAACTATACTATTTTTTATATCTATGTGGTTGAAACTCTGTTGTTTATTGTATTCAGTATTCTCCTGTTTTCTGTTTTATTATTTATCATTAAATATTTTAACACGTTTCATTGTGGCTGGTCCTTTAGAGAGTATTTTTAACAACATGAGAGTATTTATGCTTGTTTTACTGACACTGTGGATGCTCCTGAAAGCCTTGCTGCTTTGGTCACACCCTACCATTTGTATTAGAAGTAATTTTACACAGTATATCTGGGTACCCTTTGTAAGATCCTTAGGGTAACTGACTGGTCGCAGGATGATTACCTCAGAGTCTGAGCAGAAAGGAGAACAGCTATTAAATCCCCTTGGTGTAGCTGCTTGTCTCATTGGGTGGAGTGACCATAGCTAACCTTCCTCTTTTAAAGTACTTTTCCTTGAATCCCTCCCAAGCTCAAACTACTGGCCTGCAGCACTGTTTAATTCAACCAGGCAATGTCAGGATCCATGTTATTTTCAAAGGATACAGGAACTCCCTCTTTTAAATTACTTTTCCCTGTATCCCTCCAAGCTTAACTACTGGCCTGTGGCACTCTTTAATGGAACTGGGCAACCTCAGGATCAGTGTTACTTTCAAAAAATACAGAAGCTCCCTCTTTTAAATTACTTTTCAGTGGATCCTCCTCAAGCTCAAACTACTGGACTGATGTGCTCTTTAATTGAACTGGGCAACCTCGGGATTGGTATTATTTTCAAAAGATTACAGAAAGTATGTTTTATCCTCTGGACAGAATTGTTCATTGGCTCCTGTTTAATTCTATTTTATTAATTAAAGCACTCCACAATGGATGTTAGCTGCCCACCCCACCAAACAGCAGTCTCCCTTTGCATGCTGTTTAACTATTTGAGAGCCTTGCCCATTTTTCTGCTATTACTAAACCCTTTGGGGGGAATTTAATAAACACTGCACAGTCTTATTTACTGTGTAGGCATTGTGCCATGCTGCTTACATGAAAGTAAGCAGGCTTGCAATCCAGTAAGCACTGCTGAATGGCATGCACAAGTGCGCCAATGCACAAGTGTGTCAACACAAAAAGTTCAGTGGCATGCGAATCACCTCATAAAGAGGTGAATCTCATGCAAATGAGGCAAGTAGAGCAATCCAGCAAGCAGATAGTCAGCTCTGCAGAGCTTGTGTCAGTGTCTGTAGTGTACACAGAAAAATTCTGTGTACAGGAAAGTAGCCAGCCAAAAGGAGCTGTAAAAATGTAGATAGCTGGATAGAAATGGCATACCACAGTCAGAAATGAGGGAAACTTTCTTTCATATGTCACAGAAGTTAGAGGAAAATGTTAATATAATCATTTTTTTAAATAATCTGGCATGCTTGTGTGGTACAATGCAGTGCGCAAACATGCCTTATATAAAAAAAGTAGAAAAAACAACTCAATATTATGATACAGAAATGTATTACTGGACCCTGTGTGGAGCATCTACAATGGTGCATTGGTGCTATTCCTAAAGTGGTAGGGTCTGGAAATGTGTAGTTTTCAGGTTGTGAGCATGGATCAGTATGCAAATGAGGTGGAGTTACTGAATAGAAAAATGTGGTACTCGTGTCCACATAGCCCCTCCGTGTAGGTAGATAACCATGTTCATATACACAGAGGAGGAAGCTGACATCAGGAAAGGGTGTGTCGAAGACCTGCTAAGATGACTAGAACTTAGCTGCACCTATTTGTGAGGTGTACCACTGTCTTGAGCATGGAAAGTTTGGGGGGTATCCACTGACTTCTAAGCTATGTTTACCTGTGGGGCACGTATTTCCATGTTTGCTCGGCACACCACTGTAGTGAGCCTGGAAAGTTTGGGGGTGTGTGTCCAGTGACTGCTAAGTTTTGTTTACCTGTGCACCTCCACTAAGAGTACCTAAAAAGCAATGATGTATTAATTAATTGTGACCCTTGTTTAACTTAAACTAGGGTTAGTAAATGATGTTAATGATACACTAGGCAAATGGAATGCATCATTGGTAGCCAATCACACAGTCAGCACCTACAGTAGAGCACTATAAAGTATGCATACACCTTACATTCTGATTTTTCACCTGTACTCTACACCAAGTACAGACTTGGGAATTTTAAGTGAAAGAATGCTAGTGGCTGCTGCATGTCTACTACATCTGTATGTGCTAGATAACAAAGTCAATGCTGCTGCTGATGCTGCTGACAACAGGCCTAGTCAGAGAAGTAGAAGAGTGTTCATGCCCAGGGTAACCTTCCATGAGCTACATAAGCTAGAGATTGTAGAGCATACAGGGTGGACAGACACATACTACAAGAACTCACTGAACTCTGTTGACATCAACTCATACCCACAGCAAACAGAGGGGAACCTGTTCCAATGGAAACAAAGGTAGAACTTAGGATAATAGCCACAGGTACCTTCCAAAGACCAACTGGGGACATGATGGAGTTCTCACAAACCTCAGCATCTAGGGTACCCCACAGTTCCTGGATGCCATGCTACCACAGTGAGCACATTTATTTTTCCCTCACCCCTGAGGTGAAGGCCAGCAATATGCAACACTTCTACCATGTAGCACACTACCCTGAGGTACTGGGTGCCATAGATTGCCCTCATGTACACATCAAGTCACCACCCGGTGAGCAGTGTAGAATCTGCAAGGGGGTACCACTCCATCAAATGTCAGGTTGTGTACAATGCCGAGGCCATTATCATGAATATGTGTGCTAGCAGCCCTGGCAGTTATCATGACTCCCACATCTGGCATGAATCACAGCTTTACCAGATGTTTGCTAGGGGGGACATCCAACATGACTATTTAATGGGGATTCTGGCTACACCCTGGAACCATGAATGGCGACATGCATCAGAAATGCACACACACCAATGGAAGAATGCCATAATGAGTCATACGCACAAACTAGGCACATCATAAAGCATGTGTTTGGGCTGCTGAAGTCACAGCTCCAGTGTCTCAATATATCTGATGGAGCCCTGCAGTACTCTCCAGCCACATGTGCACATATGTTCACAGTATGTGCCATACTACACAATATGATCCTGCAGAAACAGCTGCAGCAGGATCAGCAAAGGGAAGTGATACACAGCCCCCCACCAGTGCCTAGGTCACGACAGCCACACTCACAAGGAGAAAGAGCCCCCTGATGATGTCCCTGTCAGGAGATGTAGGCATGCCCCGTATGCCCTGGCATTGGCTAAGAAACAATGCATAGCACATTCACTGACAATGTAGGGCCCTAGGGACTGACACCTTACTCCTACTGACATATATATATAGTAAATGTGTTGATGCCAGGCAACCCACACAATCTGTACCTATCCATGCATTGGTTGTGTATGGCTTGTATCACACAGAGTCAGCCCTGAACTACAGGTCGCTCAACTGCTGCATTTGCAAGGTAAGTCTCAAAGCTACACACTAATTGTAAGGATTACTATAATATATCATATGTATTGATCTGCTGCTGTTATGCAAGGAAATATAGTGGGCTAACTGGACAGATGTAACATCCACATGGGACTACAGATACCCAGTCCAATAGTATGTATTCCTTAATAGTCACTAGTCCTCATGGTTGGAATATTCACTACATCAGTAAAGGGAGATGTTAAACAGTCAGCTCACATGATATTTGGACTACTATTTATCCTAGCAGATCATGTGCTGTTGTTCCTCCACCCTCGACACAGCGGTGTACCCATACAACTGCTGTAACTGAAAATCACCTATTGTATATCAGTGGACCAGGAAATCTCAGGGCTGTAACACAGATATTGCACACACCATTGTATGTCTCTCCTCATGCAGGATAACAATGTACATATTTATGCTGTTGATTGTGTGATGAATGGCGCCTATCTGTCTGGTGACCTGAGTGGCTCAGTGGGCGAGGGAAGCTAGCATGGGTGATGGTGTTGATGGTTCTAATCAGGAATTACTCACACCTTTTGCATATGTGGTAGTACTATGTTGGTGTTTTCACAGACTGTCATATCTCTTAGTGCAAGACATCTGGACAAAGCCAGTAAGATTTGGGGGCAAATATTCAGATTTCAAATATTGTCCCCATAAACCTATAAAGTCACTGGAAGTAAAGGTGTTGCATTATTACATATGTTGTGAAGGATATAACACCTGAAACACAAATATTTGTCTGTAAGTAGTATACTGTAGTGACGTCAATATTCAATAATTCACTAGAAGATCACAAATGTATGAGGAACAGACCAAACATATGAGGCAAAGCTCTGGACATTCTGTGGAAATCAGGACAGTTGAGAGGTATGCAGACTGTTAGTCTGTTGCTGGTGTAACATTACCAACCGCAGGCACAGATTAAGTACATCACACAACTGAGGAATGCTGTGGACAGTTTGAGTGAACTGCAGTGTACTGCAGAAACAGGTGCGGATGTTAATGTCTATAACATACAAAATCCCGGATTGGGTGGAACTGGAGTCACCTTATAAGTGCTGACAGTCCCACTGGGCATGCCCATACACTTAGTGAAAATTAACAAAATCCTGTTGTCCCTTAATCAAAATGACCTGTTATGTATAAATATGTATACATAGAGATATATGTATACATATCCGTCTGTCACTATCTCTCTTTCACATGCATAGCATATCTATCACTATGTAGTGTCAAATAGATATGTACTGATTTATGTAGCTATATATATTAAAATGATACATACACCCCCCATATATCTACTTAACACATGCATATCATACACACACAGCTACAGTTATATATTCATCCCTGTTATGTACAGAAATATGTGTAGATGTCTGTATTGTCCGACATACCCTAATAATGGTGAGTAAATCTCCACTATCACACAGCCATACTGTTGCTCAAAGGATCCATGCTAAGAGTTCAACAGTATAAATTCCACTTACCCACAGACCTCTGTGCCTTCTGGATGTCACCCCATAGACAGACATAGGTGAGCAGGTGCTGTAAAGTATAATGTTGTCAATGTATGTATGGACATGGCAATTTGTCCCTGCACACAGGTATGCCTATGTAACTGTAAGCAGCCATATATGGCCATACTGGTAACGGTACACATGTAGCTAGGATAATTAGTTATCTCACTGCTAGAATACTAGATGCAGATAACAGTAAGAAGCAATATCACACTGCAGGCCACAGATGCTGGTCAACACAGGCCTAGTTTGTGTAATGTATACGTACTGTACCTGCAATCACACATACAACAGACTTAATGTGTGGCACGTGGAAAAAGTACTGTGATCTATAGTGCATAAGACTAGGTCAGGAGAGGTTCTAATCTTACTTCAGCCCACTTGGTGCGTGACTGTGTGTGTGTGTAAGTATATCCTCCTGCAAATGAATGGACATGCCCTCATGGGCTATCCATCTGCAATGATTATACACTTTTTGGCCCTTTAACCTGCTGCTGGCTTCCACACTGCCCTCTTCTACAAGGCCTGATGATGTCAGCCATCTTAAGACTACCAGCTGACAGTGTAATATTAGAAGTAAGCCATGGTGAATGCTTTAAGTACTGTGATCTATAGTGTATATAACTAAATAAGTAGGAATTCTAATCTCACTCCAGATCACTTGGTGTGTGTGTGTGTGTGTGTGTGTGTGTGTGTGTGTGTGTGTGTATCCTCCTGCAAATTAATAGATATGTCCTCATGGGCTGTCCACTTGCAATGGTTATGCACTTTCTGGCCCTGTAACTTGCTGCTGCCTTTCACACTGCCTTCTTCTCAAGGCCTGATGATGTCAGTCAACTTAAGACTACCAGCTGACAGTGTAAAATCAGATGAAAGCCATGGTGCATGTGATAACAACCGTGATCTGTAGTGTATTTGACTATATAGGTAGGGGTTCTAATCTCACTCCAGACCATGTGGTGTGTGTGTGTGTGTGTGTGTGTGTGTGTGTGTGTGTGTGTGTGTGTGTGTGTGTGTGTGTGTGTGTGTGTGTCTGTGTGTGTGTGTGTGTGTGTATGTCCTCTTGCAAGTGAACAGACATGCCCTCATGAGCTATTGACCTGCAAGGGTATGCACTTTTTGGCCCTGTAACATGCTGCTGGCTTCCACACTGCCCTCTTCTACAAGACCTGATGATGTCAGCCACCTTAAGACTACCAGCTGACAGTGTAATATCAGATTAAAGCCATGGTGCATTTGGTAAGTACAGTGATCTATTGTGTGTAAGACTAGATAGGTAGGGGTACTAATCTCACTCCAGCCCACTTGGTGTGTGTGTGTGTGTGTGTGTGTGTGTGTGTGTGTGTGTGTGTGTGTGTGTGTGTGTGTGTGTGTGTGTGTGTGTGTCTTCCTGCAAATTAATTGACATGCCCACATGGGGTATCCACCTGCAATGGTTATGCACTTTTTGGCCCAATAACTTGCTGCTGGCTTCCACCCTGCCCTCTTCTACAAGGCCTGATGATGTCAGCCACCTTAAGACTAGCAGCTGACAGTGCAATATCAGATGTAAGCCAAGGTGCATTCGGTAAGTACCGTGATCTGTAGTATATAAGACTACATAGGTAGGGGTTCTAATCTCATTCCAGCCCACTTGGTGCATGTGTGTATATATCCATATAGCATAACCATGGTAGCCTAGACATATGTAGGGTTTTGCAGTGTTTTATTTGTAGTAGGTGATGTGGCCCCCCCAAAGGACTGCCCACAACAAGGCCTGCGTATGTCATCAAGCATATGTTGTAAAATGATAGTACTAACAGAAATGAGGTGTGTTGGGTGCACCACATACTGTGATCTGCAGAATGTACCATTACATAGCTAAGTGTGCACACTTAGATACAGCCAACCTGCACTACGAGTGTGCCTCGGTGCATACTATATGCACTGACTGAAAGTGGTGCTAGCCTCAATATAGCCATATGTTTGTGTGAGCCTGTTAAAGCATTTTACAACATGTTATGGAAACATGGAACATTTCAATTGAACACAGAGAGTACTGTAGCCTTTGACTATCATTGATCAAAAAGATGTGGATGTATTCACTGTTGTACAACCAATGCCGACAGGTCTGGGAAATACATCCCAGACTGGCACTGGTATACTGAATATGGCAGTCATCACAGTTATCATTGTGTGCAGTGGCACCCTTGCTATGTCACTACACAGGCATATTGTACAACTGTAGCAGCCACACAGGTTCCAAGGTACACCAGTACACATTGTAGAGAACATGTCCTATGGAGTCTATGTCAGGACTGTACATGTGTAGTCTGTCTCCAAAATGCTTTGGAGAGGATGTCTATGGCTCCATACAGGGAGGTATCAGTTCCCACTGTGTACCTCCTGTGTATCCATGATAGGACTACCACATGTGTCACCTGTGCTACACACCAACAACATCAGTGTGGTGTGCATAGTACATGCTGGTGAGACAAGTATGAAACACAGGCAGTACACCCTACATGAAACAGGCCCCTATGCATGTCACAAAAACATCTGCTGTCACACATATCATGTGCAGGTTACACAATGGGATGCAGAACACAACAATCATAACTGTTGACTGGCAACTGTTGGTACTGGACACAGGATATATGTAGATGTGTCATCTTCATCAAAACCCTTATATAACTTATGAAAGATCACAGATTAGGGATACATGAGTTTGGTCAATGCCAAAACTGTCCTTGTTAACCTGTCATACACATATGAACCTATGCAGCCCTGCAGTTATAGTGCTGCACCTTGCTGATGACATATGTCCGCTGTGCTGACATGCCATCCTGTGCTGCTTTATTTCCACTGTGTATCCATAGGTTATCCCAAGAGGCTGCTGTAACACAAACATAAACAGGCCAGTGACACACCTGTCATTGTGTAACTATACAACTAATTCAACAACATACAACATAAGGACCATGTAAGGTACACAAATGTATGTGGTGTACCCAAGACA
The DNA here is from genome assembly GCF_019279795.1 of Protopterus annectens. Classification (NCBI taxonomy): domain Eukaryota; kingdom Metazoa; phylum Chordata; order Ceratodontiformes; family Protopteridae; genus Protopterus; species Protopterus annectens. The sequence continues at coordinate 388,888,913 of NC_056746.1, forward strand.
AATGTCAGCATACAGTATCTCTCCTTAACCACTACAAGTGCATGGTGAACCAACACTGCATTACACAAGTACATGTTAAGCAATATAGCCACTCTGTGCATCAGTCCCATAGCTTTATTTCCCTGCATCGATGTCAAGGATGACATGGATGTGGCACAAGTATCATCACTTGCACAGGGTGTTGTGTGGGGATGTAGGAGGCCTAGGTTAGCCAAAATGGTAGGCAGCATGTGTGTGAGTTGGGGGGAGCATGTAAAATGGACCATGGTGGGATGCTGTGTGTGTCTGTAGGTGACATGCAGTTGACAGTAGTGTGTGAGTGTGTGCATGCATAGCCAAGCTCAGTGTTAGCCCTACATGTGTGTATGTTGGACAGCCTTGGACATACATGGTAGAGTTGACAGTTCACAGTCTATGGCCCTGAACATGGGAATTAGCTCTGCCAGGAGTTGGACTGGCACCTCCATGCCCAAGGTCAGAAGCGGTGCTAGTACCTAATGATGACTGCTGTCTGCTGGGAACATGTCCCCCATGAGACTGCCCAGGACCATGAACCCATGGCCTGCCACATTGTGGTATGGACAGCACACTCTCCTCTTTAGCACTGGATGTACTGCCAATACAGGCGCGTGAGTGTGCACTGCCACATGGACTCTCAGCAGATGGTGTTGCTGGCCTACATCCACAGGTCGACACCCAACTCCAACAACACGTTCCAGCACAGACAGTATGCAGTCCAAGACAGACACTGTCTCAGTCCACCATCTGTACACTGCATCACAGAACTGATCCAGGGGTGCCCCCAGTATGGTAGAGGCTGTCATGGATGTAAGGGTGTGTGGCATCCATAACCCTAAGCATATGCCTGGTATTCAATTCAGAATGTGCCTGTGCCATCATGATGGTCCAAAATATGCACCAGGTGACCCGTAATGTGACACCTGAAACAGGTAGTGGTTGGACAGCAGGGCTCCTAAAAGCACCCCTGTCAATCCACCTGTGTGGGACCTCACAAGGTCTCTGGCTATGGCCAGTGTCTACACTCACTGGAGCCATTGTTACCACACTTTCCTATTCAATGTCTCCACCCTTTGACTGTCCATTATCTGGGGATGGGGTATGTGTGGGCATACAGATTCTGTGCAGTGACAGTGGGTACAGAAGAGTGATGTCTACTTCTGGGACAGATTCAGCCTCTGACACCCCCACCTGTTCCTCACTGAGGTCACCATCATCATCAGTGTCAGAGGAGACACTGACATCAGGTTATGTAGGGGACAGACTCCAATCCCCATGGTCACCTGCAATAAGAATGAAAAAAGCATAACATTAATACCTGTGCTATTGTGTATAAAAAGCATCCAAGACTCATAACAATGAAGACCCACAGCTTGGTTAGTGGTCAAACAACTTCCTTCTCTGCTTTTACCTGCAAAGCACTACCTCTAAACACAATTCAAATTCAACTCAGGAACTTTATAACCATCACTTGAAGTAAATTTGGTCAAACATGACCAGTAATATTTACCTTTTACTTACTCAGTATGACAGTATAATTGGAACAACAGCACATAAAACCCAGTACAACTCTCTTCACAATTATATGGAGATACACATTTCACTCCCTAATGAATTTTCCTTCAACCTGTTGTATTTTAAAAGGCATTTTAGATTCCTTGCCTCATTTAAACCAGGAGCCTTATCTGCTCTTACCTGTAACTGCCAATGTGTATCTTTTTGTTGAACTACACTACTGTGACTAGCCCTCTCAAAACCTTAGGTACATCTGGTATTTAAAAACATCCTACACTGTTTACACACATAATTACATGTACATATGGCATTATTCTGATCCTTAACCATACTAGACTATAATTGTTCCTTAACAAAATGAGTGTCATACTTACCAGGGGCAGGACCATGGCCTTGGGCAATACCTGACAGACATGTGAAAAGTTGAGGGTAGGATAATGTCAGTACTACTGCATGTTGCAGTACAACAAGCTAATACGTCCATATAGCTCACATTTACAGTAGCTGCTGTTATTTTTGTATTGGTCCCAATCTGCAAATGAGTGTATACCTGAGGTTACACCTCCCCAAAGAACAAAGACCTGACCCCACATAAAAGTATCTACAGCCTGACACACTGACTGCTACAATATTACAATGCTGATCACAGTAAGCTTCCCTGCATGCTCCTATGCTGTGGAAACTGTGGCACCTACCTCCACGATGTATGGCATGATGGATGCCTGGGAGCTGTCATGTGTGCCAGGAATTCCTCAGTGGCTGAGAGTTGTTGTTCCACTGCAGGCCCTCTACTGGTGATATCATGATCTCTGGCTATATCCACTGTTCTTTGATGTGCAGCATTAATCATATTGGTTGCCCAGTGTCAAATCTGCTCATATGTCCTGCCCTGCTAGCCCATGGTGTTAACATCATGGACAAGGTCTGACTACAATGCAGCCTGCTGTTCCCTATTATATCACACCCTGGATAACAAGGTATCATGATGCTGCCTTAGTCCTTACAAGATTATCTCATTCTCTGCATCCAAGAAGGGTGAATGTCATCTGTGGTACATTATTCCTGAAAGACAACACAAGGGGAACACATTACAGGATCAGATATGCAGACATCCACTATGTACAGATACAGCAAGGGCAAAATGGCCAGCACTATCCACTGCTTGCTCACACATATCACACCCCACAGTGTGACAACATACGTGTGTGGATCCAACTGAGATAGAATCAATAGTGAGGTATTTGCCTGTATGCCATGAGAAATTCTGCTGTATGGTCATACACCCAACACTCCAGGCTATGTTGGTGTGTCTGCTAAGGCCAATCACCCAATAATATGTTATTAGACCAGTGCCAGACAAATAGCAGTGTGCTGTTACAACTACTAGGAAGGGACAGTCCAACAACAGCAGCAGTGTGCCACAATGACAAAAGCCAATGCAACCTTAGAGTATTGTACACCCTCTGTAGGTGTAACACAGCAGGATATCAATGACATGTCATTAACTGCAGGTGTAAGACAAGCTTACTGCTGTAATCCCTATTCTCCATACCTGTATCCTCCTGTCTGCATCCTGTTATACACAAAACACAGTTACATACCTAGTGGAGTGCAGTGCTCCTCTGTTGAAATGTGCACCTAGTAATGTTTCACAAAGGCATACTCTGTATGAATAAGGTCTCATACAGAATGGTTCCCCATAGCTAGCTGTCTGCTTTTTTAAATATCCTCCCCATCAGCAGGTGATTACATCTAAACCAATCTGTGGTTCTGAAATGTTAACTGCAGCCAAAACAGCTGAACTGCACTATCATTAGCCAATAACATGCAACCACTGTGCAATTTATAACGCTTTCCTGTAGACCTGGGCCCCTTTCTTAATTATTGAGATCCACAGTATTGGGGTGAGGAGACTACATCATCACAGAGGGTAGGTCTATATCAGAACCCTTTACATAAAGCTGTGTGTACCACACGCTGCAGCTGCTGCTACAGGTAATAGACAGGCAGAGAGTGTGAACACGTTAGAGGGCAATAGCTGTAGGTGGATCTGTGTCAGCTGTGTCAGCTTTGTTGTAGAGGCAGTGCCAGGGTGAGGGTACCCTTTACACTCCAATTAAGGCATGTGTTTAAGGTACATATGTTAGGCAACTGTGTCAATAACAAAGTACTAGGTGACATATATTTCTGCTATATGGATATGTGAAGTGTGTCCCTACCTGCAGGCCTGAGACTTCATGCACTGAAAATCAGTTATTTAGTTTGCAATGCTTTGTGTGGATAAAGAGTGTATTAGTGATCCATTAATTGCTGTCTTCACAATAATGTAACTAAAATGCAACACAACACTGAATTTGAACCCAGATATGTGTGTGGCAAAATACTGCAGTGGTGGTGCTGCGGTAGCATTGTCGCCTCACAGTAAGTCATTGTCCTGTTCAATTCTCAGCTAGAGCGTCTTCTGTGTGGAGGCATGCATGAATAGGCATACCTTCGTTGAAGGCTGTGTGTCAGGGCCGGCAACTCGGCATGTAAAAATCTACTGCCAATCACTAGCGGACCGGAGTTCCGCTCTGGCGACCCCTAACCGGGAAAAGCCAAAAGACACTACAACAACATATGTGTGTGGCAAAATGTACAGTATGCAAGTCATTTAACAGACTGAGCTATCGAGTCACGGCTGTAACAGCTGTATTTGCAAGATATATGTGCACGCATACAGGCTGTGACAAACATTTTCTACCTCCATCAGTATGTGCATGGCATTATATGGATGTATTTCTGCACCAGAGTCCCAGCTGAACATGTATTTTGCCATTAATGCCTTAGCAGGTGACTTTCTACATGTTGCTGATAAAAGGGCATATTTACCTGCTATCACAGGCCTCAGTTACATCCATTATTATGTCTTTGGCTATCTAGTGGTGTACTATTGTACCAGAATCCAAGGTACACTCCCATTTTTCCCATTACCTTTTATTCCAGTTTGCACAGTGCACAACTCAGCTGAAACACGCGTAATGACTGCAATTGGCAATTATTATGTTTTGTTCAAACCACCTACTTTAAGTAAGAGCTACATGGCATGGTGGCTTAATGCAATGTGTTGCAGGTGTGATGGGCTCAGGTTCAAAATATGGCAGAAGTGTTTATTTTGTACATGTGACTTACAATGTTAGAAACACATGTACTTATTATAGCTGTATTTAGCTGAGCTTAGCGTAGCTGCACACCACAGTGTACCATGCAGCTCTGCAGTAAAAAATATAAAGAAAAGATAAAAGGGGAGGTAGGAAAGTGGTGAAATGGGGGCAAGCAGGGGAAAAACATATTGAAAGTTAGGGAGGGATTTGCAGGAAGGGTGTAGGAAAGAACCATAGCTATCCATTTCTTGCACAGCAACAACTGTGTACTTTGACTGATTTGCAGATTAACTTGGATTCCCAAACCCCAGAGAGAGGGTTGAGGATAACTTAACTGCATTGTCAAGCCAATTGTAAAGAATTACACATGTCCAGTGGACATGTGTGAAATGAAGTGCTATGTATGGGATTATATATATATATTTTTTGGGATAGGTGCCCTTTTTTTTTAAAGGTGAGAGTGGAACATTGGGGAAGGGACAAAAGTATGTGTGGGTGAGTTAAGTTAGGTAGGTGAGAATGCATTTGCAAACAGACAAGACAGTAGGCAGGAGCAGTATGTGACAAATGAGGGGGATGAACACCTTGGATAGGGAGAGTGTTGTGGAATCCGAGTCCTATGTGCCTCCAGATGGCAGGAGCATGACTCGCATTCCCACCCATGGGACTGTCAGCACTGCTCCTTCACTACTCTGAGGGTGGCTATGCTGGAGGCTGGGCACCAGGTTGAGGCTGCCCCACGAGTTCAGCCAGCATGGCTTCAATTTGGTGCAGGTGATGGTCATAGCCATGGTGGAATATCTTGTGCACCAGGACCAGTAGCTCATCCTGGGTGATTACTCTCCCTCTGCCACTGCTCCCTGAAGGGGACTGGGCCCCGTCCTCTGGGATGGTACTACCTGACACAGCAGGTAGTGCAAGGGCAGCAGAGGGAGCACCCCCGGTTTAGGTCCCAGATGTGCGGGGACCTGATGCCATGGCTGGTTGAGGCAAGGAAGAGGGATCAGCTGGAACCAGCCTACCTTGACATGCTGTGGTAAATGAGGTAAAGCATTACGTTACGGTTAGTAACAAGCAAACCATTGTTAGTATTAACAGAATGAAACATCATATTTATTAATCCTAATATGTAGTAATGTACATTATGTGCAACACAACATTATGTAACATAACAGTCAGTATGGTAACAGCATGTCAGTATGAAGTAAACCATAAGGGCAACAAAACAGTTGATTTAACAAAATATGTTAATAATGAATCATAATAAAGCATAACAATAATCAACCACATTTTCCAAAATATAGTTATTGACAAATTGTGTTAATATTAAATCATAATAATACATTGCAATAATGAATAAATTAAGATAAAGGGTGGGGAGAGAGAGAGAGAGAGAGAGAAAGAGAGAGAAACATTTCATTAGTGACATTGCAGATGATATCCCTGGCAACACTGGTCATACATACTTCTAGAGGTGTGTAGTGATAGTTGTGATCACAGGGACTACAATTTTCCTATAGCTGTCGTAGCATGTATATACCTCTCAAGTATGTAATGCTTTATAATTGAACCAGTCAACCTCGGGATCAGTGTTATTTTCAAAAAGATACAGAAAGTATGTTTTATCCTCTGGACAAAATTAATTGCTAGCCCTTGTTTAATTCTGCTTTTTTAATTAAAGCACTCCACTGCGGACGTTAGCTGCTCCCCCATCCTGTGTTTCCTAACAGCAGTCTCCATTTGAAAGCCCTGCCCATTTTCTACTATTACTAAACCCTTTCTCTTCTAAATTTTGTTTTTTCTAAATCCCACATGATCACATAAAAGTGTTTTTTTTTATTTCATTAAGAAAGATATGCAAAACAAGTAAGTCCAAAGTACATACTGCCTTTCCTGATTGTTTCTGTAGACTTGCACATCTGTAAAAGCAGGGCCATTATAACTCCACTCCATAAAGGTGCTAATACAAATTACCTTCCTAGACCAATGTCTATCCTTTCTCCTCTCTCCAATATATTAGAAAAGTGTATACATAGTCAACTACTCAACCACCTCATGGACAACAACTTCTTTGCCCCAATATGGTTTTCATCCATTTCATAGCACCATCACCGCCCTCCTCTCCTTCACAGACACTGTGAACAAGGCTATAGATGCAGGACCAATAACTTAGGTAGTCCTGTTGGACTTATGCAAGGCATTTGACACAGTGTCACATACCAAACTACTTCAACAACTGTCAGAAAAAGGCTGCTCCCAATATATGCTGTCCTGGTTTGCTAACTATTTGTACAACAGACAACAATCAGTGAAATGGCAAAGCAAACAATTTCCCTATCTGCTAAATAAAATAGGAGTATCCCAAGAGTCGATCCTTGGACCCCTGCTTTTTAATATTTTCATAAACAATTTAAATCTAGTGTCTCCTCAAACCACACGCATCCAATATACGTATGACTCCACAGTCATATCCTTCTCTGAAAACTTTCAAGACCTCCTCAAAATAACCCCAAAAACATTTGAATCCATAGAAATCTGGCTTAATGACTCAATTACTTCTACTTATTTTCTCCACGAAACCAATCCCACAAGTCTTTAAAATTTATTCCCAAGATAAAACAGAAATTCAGGTTGTTCATTCTGCAAAACTACTTGGTGCAACAATAAATGATAAACTTTCCTATGAGCAACACATTCTTAACACTATAAGGATAACTCATTTTAAACTAGGCAAACTCTACAGGCATCAAAATTACACGGACGGACCCACACAAATCAAGCTGACCAAGTCTTTAATATATCGCTCCCTGTTTTACGGTACTCCCCATCTTCACAAACCTTCACTCCTCCCTCTTTAATAAACTATGCTGCTTCTACTACAAAACTGCAAAATTTGCCTCCAGCTTGCAACAATGTGCCCATCATTGCCAAGTTAACAAAATGCTTAATTATTATGAATTCTCCCAATACCTCAGTTACACCCAACTAACTCTGGTTCACAAGTTAGTATATAACCCAGAAAAATGCCCTGCTCTACTGTCAACCCTTCAACCCTATACCCCCTCTAGAAATTTACAGTCCACAAATACAGAACTTCTGTTCATATCAAAACCAAACAAAAGAGCAGGACAAAGCCTATACTATTTATTTCATAGCTAAATTATGGAATGCTCTGCCAACATCTATTACTTTGTTAGATTTCCTTAATGCTTTTAAATCCTCACTAAAAAGCTACTATCTTAACAACCCCACATGTACTTGCTCCCTTAATATCAGACCCCCATAATCTCCTCCTTATTAGTCCTCTATCGAAAGCTATAACCAATCACTAATGACCAATCTACCTACTATTTCTCCCTAAGTCATTCCCTGGTGAAAATATCCATATATATATATATATATATATATATATATATATAGAGAGAGAGACAAAGTACTTAAACTGAATTAAATATAATTTCTTTTTTTCTACAAGATGTCTTTACTCTCTATGTCAAATAGAAGGTGCTTCAGTATTTGTAAAAAAAGTTTGCTATGATGTAATAATTGTTGTCGATAGTTATTTTTTTTAATATGGTTTAAAGTCTTTCTAAAATTGTATAACTACCTATTTTCTGTAATCCGATGCTGTTATTTTACTCATTGTGGAGCTTTTCTCCCTGGGCCTCCACTGAAAATGAGTTACTGACCCATTGAACTTTCTTGGTCAACAGATGTCAATAAATAAATAAATAAATCTGTACCAGATTTTCTCCATGCTTACGTGAAACTGAAATATCCAAGTGTGTATGTCAGCTACTGGGAACATTGACACAAGCTCCAAAGTGGTCAGTGTGGAGGTTTGTGTGGGTTTGAAGGGAGAAAGAGAGCCCATCCCCAGGTCTGAAGTGTGCTCTGAAGGGAAGTTGTGCTTGGTGCAGGGAGTTGAATCTGAAAATACTATGTGAATCCATCTTTGCTCTTAGTGACCAGCCCTCACTGGAGTCAGTGGTGAGGATTGAGTTTCCTTGATTCCTGGCGCAGAGTATGGACCTGTTACATACTGGAGGCAGCTGGGTGGGATATTAATTGAACTTCAGAATTTTGTGGCAGTTATCACTGAAGGTGTGTGTACTCTCAGCATCCACAAGGTAAACATACAGAGTTTAATTTTCACAGCAGTGTTACTTATTTGTGTTAGTTTATTCAGGGAAAGCAGGTAAGGATCTCATCAGAAGATTAGAGCAAGATGACAAAGAACCAGTTGGCCAAGCTGTTAGAAGCCAAATGACTGGTGCATGGCAACCTGACTAAAGAGGAAATTATTTCAGCCTTGGTCATGGCTTCAGCAGCCCAGAAGACAACCAGTCTGGTGATGGGGATGTGCAGTCTTCAAAACAGGACAGTTTACCTTTTCCTCAGAGGACTTAAAAATCCATGTGGAATTCAAAAGACTTGAACTGGAGGCCAAACGACTAGAGAAGCAGATGGAATTAGAATCAGCAGATAGACTGCGGCATTTGGATTTCAAAGAGAATGAGAGACTGTGGCATTTGCAGGATGAAGACAAGGAGAAACAGTGCCAACATGAGAGGGAGATGCTGACTCTTCAGCAGGGTCATGGAGGTAATGGGGAAGGGAATAACCAAACCCTAGAAGCAATAAAGGTCAGTAGGTTTCTTCCACAGTTTACAGAGTGTGATGATTTTGATAGTTGTATTCATGTATTTGAAAGGGTGTGTAAACAGTACAATGTTGACCAAGGGCTCTGGGTATGGTTCCTTACCCTCTTACTCCATGGTAAAGCTGTAACCGCTGTTTCTAAATTTTCTGATACTGATTGCTAAAACTATGATAAAGTTAAACAATGCTTACTGGAATGCCTGAAGCTTACAGAAAACAATTTGTGAGCATAGACATGAGGCAGATGAAAGTGCGTGTGATTAAATTGCTTTGTTAACCACTTAGTTTCATAGGTGGCTGAGTGGTTGTCAGGTCACCACTTGTGAAGAGCTGACAGACCTTTTGGTGAGAGAACAAGCCCTTAGCACTTTGCCTGAGAACATGGGAATATGGCTGGCAGACAGGGAGTGTAACTCTGCAGATGAGCTGGAGAGAAAATGGGATCTCTACGTAGCAAGCAGGGAATCACTGCACAAGAAGGGGATACCCGGAACTGCACAGGGTTACAGGGGAACCCATGATGGGGAGCCTAAACCACCTCAATAGAGTACACCACTAACAAGGAAAGCCAGTAGTTCAGGTACACAGCCAGGACCAAAGGCTAGATGTTTTAAATGTAACCAGAGGGCCATGTAGCATACAAATGTCCACTGAGGCAAGGGAGGGAGCAGAAAATGAAAGAGCCAGCAAGTGAGAATAACAGCATGCCAGTGGTAAGTTGTCTGGAGACAACAGGAGTACAAATTATCTCCAAAGGTTGTATCCTATCTTAGTGAATGGAAGACAGGCCATTGCTAAGAGAGAGACAGCCTCTGACATAACCATTGTGAATCCTGCAGTGGTTAAAGAGCAGCAGTACTTGCTTGGACAGTCCACACCAGTCAGATCTTTAGAAGGGACCCCATTCCAAATACCTTTGACCAGGGTTCACCTTGACTGGGAGGGTGGAAAAGGATGCAAGCGGTAGGTATATTTGAGGATATCCCTGCAGACGTCTTGATAGGGAATGATTTTTAAAATGCAGTACCTTGTGTGGATGCAGTTACACACAGTCAGGCTTGAAGACAGGCATGTGGTTCAGAAAGCCTCTGGGAGACGCAGATAGACCCCACAAATGAAGCTGGGACTGGTGAGGTGGCTATTTCATGGAGGGAGCTACCCTGTAGCTGTGATCCTGAAAGTGAGTGATGTTCCCATGGACAGGGTGACTGCAAGGACAGAGGTGATGGTAGTACCCAGGCTGACAGTGACACACCACTGTCAGAAGAGACTAGGCTTCCTGTGGAAGTGCATGTGGAAATTCTGGTCTTTCTAAATCCCACATGCTCACATAAAAGTGATTTATTTTATTTCATTAAGAAAGATATGCAAAACAAGTAAGTCCAATGTACACACTGCCTTTCCTGATTGTTTCTGTAGACTTGCACATCTGTAAAAGCAGGGCCATTATAACTCCACTCCATAAAGGTGGTAATACAAATTACCTCCCTAGACCAATGTCTATTCTTTCTCCTCTCTCCAAAATATTAGAAAAGTGTATACATAGTCAACTACTCAACCACCTCATGGACAACAACTTCTTTGCCCCAATATGGTTTTCATCGATTACATAGCACCATCACTGCCCTCCTCTCCTTCACAGACACTGTGAACAAGGCAATAGATGCAGGACTAATATCTTAGGTAGTCCTGTTGGACTTTCGCAAGGCATTTGACACAGTGTCACATACCAAACTACTTCAACAACTGTCAGAAAAAGGCTGCTCCCAATATATGCTGTCCTGGTTTGCTAACTATTTGTACAACAGACAAAAATCAGTGAAATGGCAGAGCAAACAATTTCCCTATCTGCTAAATAAAATAGGAGTACCCCAAGAGTCGATCCATGGACTCCTGCTTTTTAATATTTTCATAAGCAATATAAATCTAGTGTCTCCCCAAACCACAGTCATCCAATATACGTATGACTCGACAGTCATATCCTTCTCTGAAAACTTTCAAGACCTCCTCAAAATTATCCCAAAAGCATTTGAATCCATAGAAATCTGGCTTAATGACTAAATTACTTCTACTCATTTTCTCCACCAAACCAATCCCACAAGTCTTTAAAATTTATTCCCAAGATAAAACAGAAATTCAGGTTGTTCATCCTGCAAAACTACTTGGTGCAACAATAAATGATAAACTTTCCTATGAGCAACACATTCTTAACACTATAAGGAGAACTCATTTTAAACAAGGCAAACTCTACAGGCATCAAAATTACAAGGACAGACCCACACAAATCAAGCTGACCAAGTCTTTACTATATTGCTCCCTGTTTTACGGTACTCCCCATTTTCAGAAACCTTCACTCCTCCCTCTTTAATAAACTATGCTGTTGCTACTACAAAACTGCAACATTTGCCTCCAGCTTGCAACAATGTGCCCATCATTGCCAAGCTAACAAAATGCTTAATTATTATAAATTCTCCCAATACTTCAGTTACACCCAACTAACTCTGGCTCACAAGTTAGTATATAACCCAGAAAAATGCCCTGCTCTACTGTCAACCCTTCAACCCTATACCCACTCTAGAAATTTACAGTCCACAAATACAGAACTTCTGTTCATATCAAAACCAAACAAAAGAGCAGGACAAAGCCTATACTATTTATTTCATAGCTAAATTATGGAATGCTCTGCCAACATCTATTACTTTGTTAGATTTCCTTAATGCTTTTAAATCCTCACTAAAAAGCTACTATCTTAACAACCCCACATGTACTTGCTCCCTTAATATCAGACCCCCATGATCCCCTCCTTATTAGTCCTCCATTGAAAGCTATAACCAATCACTAATGACCAATTTACCTACTATTTCTCCCTAAGTCATTCCCTAGTGAAAAAATATATATATAGGCAAAGTACTTAAACTGAATTAAATATAATTCCTTTTTTTCTACAAGATGTCTTTACTCTCTATGTCAAATAGAAGGTGCTTCAGTATTTGTAAAAAAGTTTGCTATGATGTAATAATTGTTGTCTATAGTTATTTTTTTAATATGGTTTAAAGTATTTCTAAAATTCTATAACTACCTATTTTCTGTAATCCGATGCTGTTATTTTACTCATTGTGGAGCTTTTCTCCCTGGGCCTCCACTGAAAATGAGTTTCTGACCCAGTGGACTTTCTTGGTCAACAGATGTCAATAAATAAATAAATAAATACATTTGTGCCAGCTTTTCTCTGGTGTGCATGCTTATGTGAAACTGAAATATCCAAGTGTGTATGTCAGCTACTGGGAACATTGACACAAGCTCCAAAGTGGTCATTGTGGAGGTTTGTGTGGGTTTGAAGGGGGAAAGAGAGCCCATCCCCAGGTCTGAAGTGTGCTCTGAAGGGAAGTTGTGCTTGGTGCAGGGAGCTGAATCTGAAAATACTATTTGAATCCATCTTTGCTCTTTGTGACCAGACCTCACTGGAGTCAGTGGTGAGGATTGAGTTTCCTTGATTCCTGGCGCAGAGTATGGACCTGTTACATACTGGAGGCAGCTGGGTGGGATATTAATTGAACTTCAGAATTTTGTGGCAGTTATCACTGAAGGTGTGTGTACTCTCAGCATCCACAAGGTAAACATACAGAGTTTAATTTTCACAGCAGTGTTATTTATTTGTGTTAGTTTATTCAGGGAAAGCAGGTAAGGATCTCATCAGAGGATTATAGCAAGCTGACAAAGAACCAGTTGGCCAAGCTGTGGAAAGCCAAAGGACTGGTGCATGGCAACCTGACTAAAGAGGAAATTATTTCAGCCTTGGTCATGGCTTCAGCAGCTCAGAAGACAACCAGTCTGGTGATGGGGATGTATAGTCTTCAGAACAGGACAGTTTACCTTTTCCTCAGAGGACTTAAAAATCCATCTGGACGTCAAGAGACTTGAACTGGAGGCCAAACAACTGGAGAAGCAGATGGAATTAGAATCAGCAGATAGACTGCGGCATTTGGATTTCAAAGAGAATGAGAGACTATGGCATTTGCAGGATGAAGAAAAGGAGAAACAGTGCCAACATGAGAGGGAGATGCTGACTCTTCAGCAGGGTCGTGGAGGTAATGGGGAAGGGAATAACCAAACCCTAGAAGCAATAAAGGTCAGTAAGTTTCTTCCACAGTTTACAGAGTGTGATGATTTTGATAGTTGTATTCATGTATTTGAAAGGGTGTGTAAACAGTACAATGTTGACCAAGGGCTCTGGGTATGGTTCCTTACCCTCTTACTCCATGGTAAAGCTGTAACCGCTGTTTCTAAATTTTCTGATACTGATTGCTAAAACTATGATAAAGTTAAACAATGCTTACTGGAATGCCTGAAGCTTACAGAAAACAATTTGTGAGCATAGACATGAGGCAGGTGCAAGTGCTTGTGATTAAATTGCTGAGTTAAGCACTTAGTTTCATAGGTGGGTGAGTGGTTGTCAGGTCACCACTTGTGAAGAGCTGACAGACCTTTTGGTGAGAGAACAAGCCCTTAGCACTTTGCCTGAGAACATGGGAATATGGTTGGCAGACAGGGAGTGTAACTCTGCAGATGAGCTGGAGAGAAAATGGGATCTCTACGTAGCAAGCAGGGAATCACTGCACAAGAAGGGGATACCCGGAACTGCACAGGGTTATAGGGGAACCCATGATGGGGAGCCTAAACCACCTCAATAGAGTACACCACTAACAAGGAAAGCCAGTAGTTCAGGTACACAGCCAGGACCAAAGGCTAGATGTTTTAAATGTAACCAGAGGGCCATGTAGCATACAAATGTCCACTGAGGCAAGGGAGGGGAGCAGAAAATGAAAGAGCCAGCAAGTGAGAATAACAGCATGCCAGTGGTAAGTTGTCTGGAGACAACAGGAGTACAAATTATCTCCAAAGGTTGTATCCTATCCTAGTGAATGGAAGACAGGCCATTGCTAAGAGAGAGACAGCCTCTGACATAACCATTGTGAATCCTGCAGTGGTTAAAGAGCAGCAGTACTTGCTTGGACAGTCCACACCAGTCAGATCTTTAGAAGGGACCCCATTCCAAATACCTTTGACCAGGGTTCACCTTGACTGGGAGGGTGGAAAAGGATGCAAGCGGTAGGTATACTTGAGAATATCCCTGCAGACGTCTTGATAGGGAGTAATTTTTAAAATGCAGTACCTTGTGTTGATGCAGTTATACACAGTCAGGCTTGAAGACAGGCATGTGGTTCAGAAAGCCTCTGGGAGATGCAGATAGCCCCCACAAATGAAGCTGGGACTGGTGAGGTGGCTATTTCATGGAGAGAGCTACCCTGTAGCTATGAGCCTGAAAGTGAGTGATGTTCCCATGGACAGGGTGACTGCAAGGACAGAGGTGATGGTAGTACCCAGGCTGACAGTGACACACCACTGTCTGAAGAGACTAGGCTTCCTGTAGAAGTGCATGTGGAAATTCTGGTATTTCTAAATCCCACATACTCACATAAAAGTGATTTATTTTATTTCATTAAGAAAGATATGCAAAATAAGTAAGTCCAAAGTACATACTGCTTTTCCTGATTGTTTCTGTAGACTTGCACATCTGTAAAAGCAGGGCCATTATAACTCCACTCCATAAAGGTGGTAATACAAATTACCTTCCTAGACCAATGTCTATTCTTTCTCCTCTCTCCAAAATATTAGAAAAGTGTATACATAGTCAACTACTCAACCACCTCATGGACAACAACTTCTTTGCCCCAATATGGTTTTCATCCATTTCATAGCACCATCACTGCCCTCCTCTCCTTCACAGACACTGTGAACAAGGCAATAGATGCAGGACTAATATCTTAGGTAGTCCTGTTGGACTTATGCAAGGCATTTGACACAGTGTCACATACCAAACTACTTCAACAACTGTCAGAAAAAGGCTGCTCCCAATATATGCTGTCCTGGTTTGCTAACTATTTGTACAACAGACAACAATCAGTGAAATGGCAGAGCAAACAATTTCCCTATCTGCTAAATAAAATAGGAGTACCCCAAGAGTCGATCCTTGGACCCCGTTTTTTTAATATTTTCATAAACAATTTAAATCTAGTGTCTCCTCAAACCACACTCATCCAATATACGGATGACTCCACAGTCATATCCTTCTCTGAAAACTTTCAAGACCTCCTCAAAATAACCCCAAAAGCATTTGAATCCATAGAAATCTGGCTTAATGACTCAATTACTTCTACTTGTTTTCTCCACCAAACCAATCCCACAAGTCTTTAAAATTTATTCCCAAGATAAAACAGAAATTCAGGTTGTTCATTCTGCAAAACTACTTGGTGCAACAATAAATGATAAACTTTCCTATGAGCAACACATTCTTAACACTATAAGGAGAACTCATTTTAAACTAGGCAAACTCTACAGGCATCAAAATTACAAGGACGGACCCACACAAATCAAGCTGACCAAGTCTTTACTATATCGCTCCCTGTTTTACGGTACTCCCCATTTTCAGAAACCTTCACTCCTCCCTCTTTAATAAACTATGCTGCTGCTACTACAAAACTGCAAAATTTGCCTCCAGCTTGCAACAATGTGCCCATCATTGCCAAGCTAACAAAATGCTTAATTATTATAAATTCTCCCAATACTTCAGTTACACCCAACTAACTCTGGCTCACAAGTTACTATATAACCCAGAAAAATGCCCTGCTCTACTGTCAACCCTTCAACCTTATACCCCCTCTAGAAATTTACAGTCCACAAATACAGAACTTCTGTTCATATCAAAACCAAACAAAAGAGCAGGACAAAGCCTGTACTATTTATTTCATAGCTAAATTATGGAATGCTCTGCCAACATCTACTGCTTTGTTAGATTTCCTTAATGCTTTTAAATCCTCACTAAAGAGCTACTATATTAACAACCCCACATGTACTTGCTGCCTTAATATCAGACCCCCATGATCCCCTCCTTATTAGTCCTCTATCGAAAGCTATAACCAATCACTAATGACCAATCTACCTACTATTTCTCCCTAAGTCATTCCCTGGTGAAAATATATATATATAGGCAAAGTACTTAAACTGAATTAAATATAATTTCTTTTTTCTACAAGATGTCTTTACTCTCTATGTCAAATAGAAGGTGCTTCAGTATTTGTAAAAAAGTTTGCTATGATTTAATAATTGTGGTCTATAGTTTTTTTAATATGGTTTAAAGTCTTTCTAAAATTGTATAACTACCTATTTTCTGTAATTTGATGCTGTTATTTTACTCATTGTGGAGCTTTTCTCCCTGGGCCTCCACTGAAAATGAGTATCTAACCAGTGGACATTCTTGGTCAACAGATGTCAATAAATAAATAAATACATTTGTGCCAGCTTTTCTCCGGTGTGCATGCTTACGTGAAACTGAAATATCCAAGTGTGTATGTCAGCTACTGGGAACATTGACACAAGCTCCAAAGTGGTCAGTGTGGAGGTTTGTGTGGGTTTGAAGGGAGAAAGAGAGCCCATCCCCAGGTCTGAAGTGTGCTCTGAAGGGAAGTTGTGCTTGGTGCAGGGAGCTGAATCTGAAAATACTATTTGAATCCATCTTTGCTCTTCGTGACCAGACCTCACTGGAGTCAGTGGTGAGGTTTGAGTTTCCTTGATTCCTGGCGCAGAGTATGGACCTGTTACATACTGGAGGCAGCTGGGTGGGATATTAACTGAACTTCAGAATTCGATGGCAGTTATCACTGAAGGTGTGTGTACTCTCAGCATCCACAAGGTAAACATACAGAGTTTAATTTTCACAGCAGTGTTACTTATTTGTGTTAGTTTATTCAGGGAAAGCAGGTAAGGATCTCATCAGAGGATTATAGCAAGCTGACAAAGAACCAGTTGGCCAAGCTGTGGAAAGCCAAAGGACTGGTTCATGGCAACCTGACTAAAGAGGAAATTATTTCAGCCTTGGTCATGGCTTCAGCAGCCCAGAAGACAACCAGTCTGGTGATGGGGATGTGCAGTCTTCAGAACAGGACAGTTTACCTTTTCCTCAGAGGACTTAAAAATCCATCTGGACGTCAAGAGACTTGAACTGGAGGCCAAACGACTGGAGAAGCAGATGGAATTAGAATCAGCAGATAGACTGCAGCATTTGGATTTCAAAGAGAATGAGAGACTATGGCATTTGCAGGATGAAGAAAAGGAGAAACAGTGCCATCATGAGAGGGAGATGCTGACTCTTCAGGAGGGTCGTGGAGGTAATGGGGAAGGGAATAACCAAACCCTAGAAGCAATAAAGGTCAGTAAGTTTCTTCCACAGTTTACAGAGTGTGATGATTTTGATAGTTGTATTCATGTATTTGAAAGGGTGTGTAAACAGTACAATGTTGACCAAGGGCTCTGGGTATGGTTCCTTACCCTCTTACTCCATGGTAAAGCTGTAACCGCTGTTTCTAAATTTTCTGATACTGATTGCTAAAACTATGATAAAGTTAAACAATGCTTACTGGAATGCCTGAAGCTTACAGAAAACAATTTGTGAGCATAGACATGAGGCAGGTGAAAGTGCTTGTGATTAAATTGCTTTGTTAACCACTTAGTTTCATAGGTGGCTGAGTGGTTGTCAGGTCACCACTTGTGAAGAGCTGACAGACCTTTTGGTGAGAGAACAAGCCCTTAGCACTTTGCCTGAGAACATGGGAATATGGTTGGCAGACAGGGAGTGTAACTCTGCAGATGAGCTGGAGAGAAAATGGGATCTCTACGTAGCAAGCAGGGAATCACTGCACAAGAAGGGGATACCCGGAACTGCACGGGGTTATAGGGGAACCCATGATGGGGAGCCTAAACCACCTCAATAGAGTACACCACTAACAAGGAAAGCCAGTAGTTCAGGTGCACAGCCAGGACCAAAGGCTAGATGTTTTAAATGTAACCAGAGGGCCATGTAGCATACAAATGTCCACTGAGGCAAGGGGGGGAGCAGAAAATGAAAGAGCCAACAAGTGAGAATAACAGCATGCCAGTGGTAAGTTGTCTGGAGACAACAGGAGTACAAATTATCTCCAAAGGTTGTATCCTATCTTAGTGAATGGAAGACAGGCCATTGCTAAGAGAGAGACAGCCTCTGACATAACCATTGTGAATCCTGCAGTGGTTAAAGAGCAGCAGTACTTGCTTGGACAGTCCACACCAGTCAGATCTTTAGAAGGGACCCCATTCCAAATACCTTTGACCAGAGTTAACCTTGACTGGGAGGGTGGAAAAGGATGCAAGCTGTAGGTATATTTGCGAATATCCCTGCAGACGTCTTGATAGGGAATGATTTTTAAAATGCAGTACCTTGTGTTGATGCAGTTACACACAGTCAGGCTTGAAGACAGGCATGTGGTTCAGAAAGCCTCTGGGAGATGCAGAAAGACCCCTCAAATGAAGCTGGGACTGGTGAGGTGGCTATTTCATGGAGGGAGCTACCCTGTAGCTGTGAGCCTGAAAGTGAGTGATGTTCCCATGGACAGGATGACTGCAAGGACAGAGGTGAATATTAGTTCCCAGGCTGACAGTGACACACCACTGTCAGAAGAGACTAGGCTTCCTGTGAAAAGGGAGATGGGAAGGGTCACAAAGGTAGAACTGAGACAGGCTCAGCTTTCGGACCCTACATTACAAGGCTTGAGGGAGGTAGCTAAGGAGGTACCTGATTCTCAAGGAAAACGAGAGACTTTATAATGGAACAAAGGGTTACTGTATAGAGAGTGGACCCTGGAGGGAGGGCTTGAGGGTCAGGTAGTACAGTATATGGTAGTGGCCAGAGTCTACCATCTGGCACTCCTACCCATAGCCCATGAGATTCCTTTTGCAGGTCATATGGGCATAAAGCATACCAAGAGATGTAGCATGCAGAACTTTTATTGGCCTGGGATTTGCAGGATCTGTGAACAGTGGCAAAAGGTAGGCAAGGCAGGAGACAAGGTCATGGCTCCTTTGATGCCTTTGCCTGTGATTAAGGAGCCATTTCAGAAGACAGCTATGGATATTGTGGGGCCTCTGAGTACCCCAGGTTTCACAGGGAAGACGTATATCCCACTGGTAGTATATTATCATACTAAATACTCTGAGGTTGTGGCCCTGTCTTCCATTGAGGCAGAGAATGTGGCAATTGCTTTGTTAGAGATTTTCAGCAGGGTAGGTTTCCTGAGAGAAATATTGACTGACAAAGGTGACCATTTCATGTCAGGCCTGCTGGCTTGTCTGTGGAAGCACTGTGGGGTGAAGCACCTAAAAAACACCCCCTACCACCCCAGGCTAATGGTGTTGTGAAGAGGTTAAACTCTACACTAAAGAGCATGCTATGGGCATTTGCAGACCACTTTAAGAGAGAGAGTGGGACAAATATTCATCCCATCTGCTGTTTGCATTGAGAGAAGTACCCCAGGAATCCACAGATTTTTTCACCCTTTGAGTTACTGCATGGGCATAGGGTGAAGGCGGCCTTAAGATTTGATTCATGATGGGTGGGAGGGTGAGTGTGAATCCCACAAGGAGTCTGTTGTGCCATATGTCATAAACTTCAGAACAAGGCTTAGGGAGCTCATGGGCTTGGCCCAGCAGAACCTGTGAATAGTCCACCAGCAGAAAAAAGGTCTGGTATGACAGGAATGCTCAAGCTCAAATGTATGCTGTGGGACAGCATGCTATGGTGCTCATTCCTGTCAGACACAACAAGCTGCAGGCAGCTTGGGAGGGACCCTTTGAAGTGGTAAAGAAGTTCAGCGATGTTAACATGATGAAGCCTTACCATGATAGTGAGGTCCTGTGCAAACTGCAAAGAGCAGGGTTGACCATTAAGCCCAGTAAGTGTCAAGTGGGTATGACAGAGGTCTCCTACCTGGGACATAGAGTGGATAATGGTAAGATCAGTTCAGAATTTGTCAAAGTGGAAGCTATTCAGGCATGGCCTATCCCAGTTACCAAAAAGCAGATCAGGGCATTCTTGGGGACAGTGGGTTACTATAGAAAATGAATTCCGAATTACAGTACAACAGCTGCTACCCTCACAGACCCGATGAGGAAAAACAGGCCAGATAAGGTGGTGCAGACCCCAGCCTGTGAGCAGCATTCCAAAAGCTTAAAGATGCTTTTATTAAGCTGGAGCCTAGGGTTGCAGGCATATGACACGACAGTGCAGCAATGTAGTGGGGTCAGCAATACCAATGCAGATGTGCTATTGAGACAGGGTATGGTTTAAGGTGTTCCCAGAAAAGCCCATTTCTCTTAAGCAATGTTTTTCAAGGGTCACTTGAAAAACTAGCTTGAGTTTTCAATGGGGGAGAGATGTGATGTTGAGGTAGTTCCATCTGTGCCACAGAGAATACGGCAGTACTTGTGCACATATACAACCATACCTAGCTGAAGGTTTATAAAGAATTTTATGTTATTTGATTATCACACTGATTTGTACAGATGTATGAGTTAAGATTATATTTGTAAAGTTACACGTGTTAAGAATGCCTCGACAGTAGGTCCTGCTGAACAGAAAAAAATGTATGCATGTATATTAGGTTATATGGTTGTAACACATCAAATGTGTCTGTTTATCACAGAACCCTGGAAGGGTGGAAAGATTGACATTAACTTATAGCTTTCAGATGCTGCCACAGATATTAGCAAAGCTCTGTGTGTGTACATTGTACCAGAGTCAAGTGACCAGAG
>NC_056746.1:388914929-388917429 GCF_019279795.1 Protopterus annectens
TCTCTCACTTCATATTGCAGTTCCTGTTTGTATTATACTACCTTTAATTCTCTATAAATGGGCTAAATTTTCTCTGTTAAATCATTATGTAAATAACTTGTATCTAATCTTAACTAATGTTTTCATATTATGTATAATTTGGTATAATTATTTATACTGTATTTTTTGCATCATTTTTAAAGACTCTAAAATTATTATTCTTTACATATTTTGTAATACTTTGGAGATTTTCTCCCTGGGCCTCCACTGAAAATGAGCTCCTATCTAGAAGGACTTTCCCAGTAATCAAATGCCAATTTATTTTATTTATTTAACATTTGTTTACAGGGAAAGTCCAAATGGACACAGATCCTTTTTCAGTGGAGGCCCGGGTAGAAATGCTCCATAAGTAACAACAAATTTTAATGCACGAACAATAATCAATAAAGTATAAAGTAAACAAAATGTAGTATATATATATATATATATATATATATATATATATATATATATATAAAAGAAAATACAAATTTATTACATTATGACAACAAAAACCTAGGCTTTGAACTTAGCTACTACTATTTGTGAAGTATGACTTATGTCAAGATATAAGGTTAAGACAGGCCAGTTGGAATAAAAGATTAAACACAGGGGAAGAAGTTGGATATGGTTGGGGTATACTGCGATGTATCAGCATTCATGATGGGTTTGTACAGGAACATAGCCACTTATTTTTTAGATAGGCTTTAAGTGACGGCTTAAAGTAGTTAGTGGATGACACTGAGAGAATGGAGTTAGGAAGGGAGTTCCATATGTGAGATATACAGCTGGAAAATAAAGATTCTCTTGCAGTGTTGTTGGCATTGGAGATGGTGAGTAAGTTCTTATTGTTAGAGTGAAGTGGTCTGCTGGAACTGTAAGGAAGGATGAGATTTTGTTGTGCAGGGATTCTGGTTAGTTGGGTTATGATTTTGTGAGTAAGACAGATTTGGTTGTAAAGAATAATGTTGAGAAGTTCAAACCAGTCTAGTATCCTTAAAGCTGTACAATGATGTGTTCTATATGGGCAGTCAGATGCAAACTTAGCAATTTTAGTATAACATGCTTCTAACTTAGATGGTTCAGTTTTCCTAAGATTAATTAAAATTGGAGAGGCATATAGTAGAGTGGAGAGCAGATGGGTTTGTGCTAATGTAACTTTGGCCATTTTGGTCAGGAACCTTTTGTGCCTATATAGACTTCCAAGTTTCTTATGGACTTTTTTATTGTTAGGGAGACATGTAAGTCAAATTTTAGGTTATTGTCTATTTCCACTCCAGGAAGGTTTGTATGGATTGTTAGGGAGATGACAATATTGTCTTTGGCTCTTATGATAAATGGTGGGCATGAGATAGATGTCTTGTTAGGTTGGAAGAGTAATAATTTAGTTTTGTTTGGGTTTAGGATTAGATGAGCATTAGCTAGCCATGTTTCAACAGAAGTGAAAGATTCCTGTGTTTGAGAATGAAGAGCTGATAGAGAAGTGGCAGCACAGATAAGTGTTGAATCATCTGCATACTGTATTAGAGAACCATGTGGAATAGCTGTGTGTAGATTATTAATAAAGATGGAGAAAAGTAGAGGGCCTAAGATAGACCCTTGGTGGACACCAATGGATAAAGGAAGGCGTGGAGATAGGTCACCTTGCCATAAAACAGATTGTTGATGGCCAGATAAATAATTATTAAACCAAGCTGTGGCAGATGGTGAGAAGGATAGTTCAGTTAGTACATCTATTAGTTTGGAGTGGGAGACCATATCAAAAGCTTTTAATAGGTCTAGAAAGATGGCAGATACAAAGTTGTTGTTATTCCTGTGATGGTTTATGGTATTAGTGAAGGATAAGAGAGCAGTAGTGGTATTATGCAATGGGTAAAACCTATGCTGCGTGTTTGAGAGAAGGTTATTTGTTAGTAAGAATTGCATGACCTGAAGATGAATGCACCTTTCGAGTAGCTTAGAAAGAGGTGAAAGAATAGCAATTGGATAATAGTTTGTCAGTTCTGTGGAAGATCCCACTTTAAGAAGAGAGATTACATGGGAGATTTTCCACAGTTGAGGAACCTTGTTTTTGAGAATGGATCTGTTTATAAGGATTGATACTGGGAAGGCTATAGATTCAGCTGCAATTTTGAGGTATTCACTAGGTAAGTTATCTATGGCAAGTGTAGTAGATTTTGGTTTCTGAAGTAATTTACTTATAGTGGCCGTAGTAACTGGGGGGAAAGAGAACGAGGCATTGCTAGTTGTAGACTTGGCAGGTTTGGTATCAGGAGTATGGGGTTTGATGTTTGGAAAGGGCAATTATAAATCCAGTAAACTGCTTGTTAAAAATTGTAACTATGCTATCGGAATTGTTGTGGATGTTTGGAGTTGGTGTAGTAGATTTTCCTGGGTGAAGAATTGAGTTTATAGCAGGCCAGAGTTTTTGAGGGTTGTTTTGGTATGTGTTTTGAATGTTATGATAGAAATGTATTTTAAC
>NC_056746.1:388919929-389042429 GCF_019279795.1 Protopterus annectens
CAGAACTACAGTTTACTGTTCTCAAGTCACAATGTTTCACACCCCCACTCTTACTTCACTTTGTGCAAATCGGCAAAAGCCATAGCAATAAGTACAGTTACTCATATTATTTATATCTCTATCACGACTCTGCTCTAATGCCAGTAAAGTAAAACCAATATTTCCTGACAAGCACAGTACAGACAAATTCAAAACATTCTATAGTTCCACAACTTGATGAAATGATTGTTTTTATTGTGGTAACAATATGAAGCATGTTTGCCTAATGAATGCACCATTCCATCTGATTCAGTGGTGGCTGTCTTATAGAAGTATTCCATAATGAATTCATACTTTTTACAGGATGCTTTGGTTATACTAATCCCCTAAAATGTAGAATTAGATTGAAATACCACCGGGGCATGTTTAATATAAGTTCTAAGTGACTTGATAAAGAAGTCCTTAACTCTCTGTTTCCTTGCTAAAAATATAGTAACAGGAATGCACTTGGATGTAGGTTCAAGAGAAAGAAGAGTCTTGTACAGGAATGTCGTATTTTTTTCACTGCTCTCAAATGACACTAAGAAATTGAGTTCCAGTCATTATGTCCACCACTTAAATATTCATGTGTTACAAAACTAATGAGTCATTATGTCCAGCAATTAAATATTCATGTGTTACAAAACTAATGAGGTATGGGAATAACCATTTGTCATCAGAGAGCCAGCTAGGTTGGCAAGAGAGTCTCCTAGTACCTCTCCCTTCTTAGATGGAGGGATTCTTATGTATATGTGACTTTAGAGGGTGCGGCGGACATGTCACTGCATACACCAGCCCTAAACTGGCAGAGTAAAATCCTCTTCGATTACTAGGATGGTCTTGTGCTGCAAGTCTCAACATCCCATTCTAAAATATATGTATCACAGACTTCACTAACTTTACCCTCTGATTTGTATTCCTGGTGCAGCAGCTACCCCAGGGCATCATAAGAGGCAGCTAAGGAGTACACAGGACATGCCAGGACACAACAGATGGTAGGTAGACATGTGGGGCCAAAGTGTTACATTGCATTTTTAGTGCCATCTGCACTAGTGTTACAGTGAATACATGTATATGACAAACTGTCTACATTTAGCACATGGTTTATACAATAACATTAAAAAACTAGAGACAGCTATGACCATCAAAACTGTTTCTGCATTTCTGATATACATCTGCATGTTTTGACCTGTAGGAAGTGTTAAGCCAGGAGTATATTGCATCTTCAAATAAATTGATTTTTATTTAAAAAATATATATAAATAAATAAATAAACTCAAAATATAAAAGTATATTCTTACTCAAGCTGACCACAATCTGCTTGCAAATGAGTGGCCTCTGAATCCTTAAATTCCTTTCTCATTACTCATTTGAATGTACTAAGATGCTTTGTATATGAAGGCCATTATGTTAAACCAAATCTGTTTACATCTTTCCAGCTTTGTTTATATCATGTTGTTTCAAGGACCATCAGATGTTTTTCAAATGTTTTGTCAAGGATGAAAAAAACATTATAATTGCAGCTGCACTACTTTTATGCAGATTGTTTTTGTCTGAGTAAAACATTAGTTTCTGTTATGTTCAATCCACTCAAACTGATTTTATATTTGCCACCCAGTGTGTTTGGTAAAGTGTGTTTTACACAAAGTGAGACATTCTACTCCTATCATTTAGCCCTGAAAGAAAGGAACTGTTGATGCAATGGGGAGAGCTTGTTCTACAGTATAAATTTGTCATATTTTTTTTTACTTCAGGCCAGGGTGCACTTCTATTACATCATTTTCCAGCCTTGGGTATTTGGCAACAAATATTAAGAGCCCAGACATTAGATCGTAATGTGTGGCCCAAACTTCTGTTTTGTTCTACTTGAATATTTCGGTCACATGCTCATTTCAGGCTTTTATTAAGGAAGCAAATATGTTTTATGACCACATTTCTTGATAATTTTGCAGATTTATTATATAACTTAATGCAGGTGCCTTGCTGATGCTTATCCACGTGTGACTCAAATGAAACAATAATGAAAAAAAAAATCTTAAAGTACTTTTCACTCTGAAGTGACATTATTGGACAAAGAAACAATTTGTTGTTCCATTTTGCTTGCCACAATGCCTTTGTACTTATTATGGTTTTTAAATGAGGACACCCTAATCTATGAAAAGAGGTTTAGTAATTTTTCTGCAGACAACCAGACATTAATGAATTATTTTATTAGTCTTTTGGCATACGTTAAATTAACAAACACGTTTTTATTTTTAGGGAGCAATTTACATTTCTCCCATGATAACTTGACATTTGGAAAATGGGGTTTGTAGATATCTTTTTACAAAATAAACAGGCTCAGTAGAAAATTTTCTAGCCACAAACAACAAGAGACTGACCTTTGGCAAAAGAAAATACTACATTCTAAAGAGATTTTGCATTGATTCCTTCTAAACTTCAGTTGAAAGCGTTATGCAGTGTAAAACATATTTACATCAGTTGTTAGTCTTGTTCAATTGTAGCTTTTTTTCTTTTTAGGGGAGCGGGGAGTGGGGAGGCATGCCTCCTTTTTCATTAAGTAAAAAAAAAAAACGCAAGTGAATTGTAGTTAACACAATATAGAGTGCTTAAAATTATACCCTCCAAGACCTAAGAGTTAAACAACCATGTTTTATTTGTAAAACTACCATGTGTTTTCCTTATGCATGGTATGAGATGCTTCTGCTGTCCCACTGAAATTAGAAAAACACAGCACATACCAGTTTGCACTGCCTCACATGATCCCTAATACAACGTGCATACCAAATGAAGTCACATCTAATGACTCAAACTGGACCTTTCTGACGCACACCTTTATCAGCTGGAATTGTAATGTTTTCCTGAGGAAATAAAGTACCTGCTAGGGGAGACAGTTATCAGAAAGAGATTATTTTAAAACTTGTGTTGAAATGGAAAAGTGTAATCAATAAAAATAAAGTTCATTGAATTAAATGTTGCCTCACTATTAGTTACCTTTTATGTTACCCCTGTTATTGCATGATTTAATATGACAAAAATCCATACTAAACATGAAAGCCATGATTTTCTTGCTGAATTATAAATACCAGATAACACTTAAATCCTGATATGATCACACATTATTTTGTACAACTAGTATAGTAGTCTATAGATAAAAGCAGTACAAAATATTATATTTATTTAGCAAAAAGCAAAGAAAAAAATATGCAAGAAATATGGTGCAGACAACACGGAGGTTAGATGAGGTACATAAACTCGCCAGAAATTTATCTCAGCTCCTTCAGAAATTCACTTACTTTCCTGTGGACACAAATAAAAACAGTTCAACACTCTACAGCAGGCAAGCAGACTGAAAAATGCTTTTGTTAGAAATATACAGCATAATTTTAAACCACATTGGACTGATGTTTTATACATTACACATCCAATAACATATCAACATTTGACAGTCGAGTTGTTATACATAATTCAGTTATTCTTCAAAAAAAAAAAAAAAAAAAAAAAAATATATATATATATATATATATATATATATATGCATGCACATTTTGCTTTACATTACAAACAAAGGTGTATACAGTTTCCATGAAACATATACCATATTAGAAAGAAAAGAAAGGATTGTAGAATGGAATGGTTACACACATCTTAAGAATTCATGTGAGACTATGGGGATGAGGGTTGTCTCTCTTTATGGATAATTCTGTCTATATAATAATCACATATGTTAATATATGGAGTCACTTCCCAAAAGAAACAAAAAAAACCTTTTGGGGAAACTGTGCAGAATATGAGAGACAATGAACATTTGACATATGGTAGTCTATTATTTCTATCTAAAATTTAAGCCTGAGAAAGATAATTAGAAAAATGTATGTCTAAAAAGAAAAACAATATGAATCAGATACACAAAAGTCCATAAACAGAATACTTGTTTATTATATCTGTAACTAGAAAATGTACTATTGATTCCGATGTGTCCTGCTTTTCTTTCATTACATTATTACCCTTCACTCGTGGAATGAACTGTGCATTTGTAAGTTATATAAACATGTTCCCTGTTCAAGGTTTATGTCTTACTGTCTTAAAAGTGATTATGTTATGTTATAAATTTCACTGAATTCTGTTGCTCTGAATGTAACAAAAAAGCCACTGAGGCACATATGTAAGCCATGTGAAGAACGCTCAGGATAGATTTTATTTATGTTGTATAACAAGATATACAGGTGTCACATAATTCAAATTATCATGTAACTATTGAACATTGTGTGATGATTCTACATCAGTAGTATGAGGGCATCATCTGATTGGTTCGCTGAAATTTTATGAAGACAAATGGCATATCTGGAATGAATTGAATATGCAAAGGACAGCTGTATTCAGTTGACTATTCAAGAACTTGTGACAAAAGAATCTGATATGATTTGGGAGAAAAAATATGACCAGAGCAAGAGAAAAAGTCAACAACAAAAATCCCTGTTGATTAGCAAAACTGTCACAGGCAAATGCATACTCATTACAACTTTTAATTAATTAATTACACATAAAAAAATAACAGTGTACTTCTCTGCAGACACAGCGAGGTATACATTTTATATATGTTCTTAAAGATATGAAAGCTCTTTTGTGAATGGTGCTTTAGGACTGTGAAATGCTCTATTGACTTCACTGGTGCTCAGTGTGGATCTGAACTGGCAAAAAGTCAGCTGACAATAAAGTTACACCTGACGTCTCTGATGTCATGACAGGCTTCCCTCCTTTTTTCCTTCTCCCCTCATATTTCTGATCATAGTAGTTCCTCTAATTTTCAAATCAAATGTTTCCTTCATATTCTAGTCCCTTAGTCTTCGTCTGCATATTGTGCAACTCTGAGCGAGTCACTTAACTAAAGTGCTCCCCAGTCATCTGTGAACTGAAGCTTGTGGCTGGTCAGTTTACCTTGCTAACAAAGGAAAATAAAAAGAGCTCTAAAAATAAAAAATAAACTATCCAATCATATTACATCTAGTTGTAAAAGCAGTTTCCTGGTTAGGGAAACTTAGAAGCAGTCAGTTCATGTCTTAAATGGTTCCATATCAGGAGACCCTGAAAGTAAAACTGTACTTTACCCCTGTGCTGGAGGACTGTTGGAATCATACGTTTCAACTTCCTAATGCAAGAAATCTGGACATAGCCATAATAATGGGGGAAAAGGTCTAAACTAGGAACAGAGTAAAAATATTGCTCTTGTAAACTTAGAAAGTTGCTACAGTAACAGGTTTTGTATTACATGCATTGTTTGAAGGTTACAAAGCCTGAAATTCAAATGTCCATCATTACTTAGTGACTTCAATCCTCAGTGATTTGTTAGAAAACTACAAATTTTATGAGGAACAGACCAAAAATATGAGGGAAAAATCGACATTCTGAGAAAATCTGGACAGTTGTGAGGTGTGGGTTGAGTGATGAAAAGATTACAAAAGTTTGAACTGAGTACAGTATGTTTCTAATCGCTAGCAGGAAACATAACTCTTTGCAATATATGTTCATTCAGACTGGAACCATATTGTAAAATGTAGTGAATGTTTCAACATTTCTAAGCTTACCCAATGCATTTTAATGTTCTGAGAGGACATTCAGTCTTTTAACCTTGGCTTTTTGCATTGCTTTTTTACCATAAGGACTTTTGTGCTGATTATTTACCATAAACTGTGTCGAATCAAATTCAATCATAAATTAACTTTCTGTTTATCTTCTCTGCTTAACTGTCTCACTTCTAAGCCTCACTACACCAGTGGATATTTATTATCTTGACACTGTGAAAGCTGGACTATCAATGGTTTACCAAAAAGGTATGGCCATTTAAAATAATTTATATGGCTGATTTAGGTTGAGAATGTCATATAAAAATTATAGCAAAACCTACACTCCATAGATGTAACTTTATGTTATATCCTAAACATAAAAGGTCCAAATACCTTAAAGGAAAACCTACCATACAAATGAAAATATTCATATTTACTACAACAGCATCAGAATCACTGTGTTTTGTGTAACATTGTAATTTCTTACACTCCAAAATGGCCATCATGGACACTGCCATACTAATGCAAATTTATGTTTTTAGTCTCTTTGCCATCCTCTCAGAATGGATTTAGGATCCTTATAGTTTGGCACAGCCTAAATATTATATATGAGGGGGATTCTCCTCCACACAGTGAAAGTGACATTTTAGATGATCTATGATAGTAGAGCAAATGTTTAATTTAACTGATTTATGCTGATCTGTGCTTATTTTAAACTGATAAAAGCTTTTCTTGGTCCATTAACATTTTTATCAATACAAATGAGTCAAGTGTACTTACAGACAATAGGTTGTAGCCATTCTAAACCCTAAAACCCAGTGTTAGAGCAGGCATAGTATTGGCAGTCTGAATCTTCATTTACTATATGGGTACTCACCACACTTAAAAGCTGGGTGGTAAAAGTCGCTTTTCTGCACTGGTAAGCAATGCCGCATTAAGTGGATGACAGTAGGTCTTATAATGTTTCTTTAGGAGTGTGTAGAAATACTCACAGATGTTAACAGAGAGGGCAGAATGTGGATGTGGAAATGCAGGATCAGGGGGATACACAGACCCCAAAATACACAAACTCTGGGTTTACTTAGGCTGTGCTCTTGGTTGATTGTCATGTTCTCAGACTTGTGTATAAGTGACACATGCTACATTTTCTAATGATAACCGTGCAGTACAATAATGGAGAAAGGCTGGGTAACTGGATTCCTGTTTCCTATCTGAGGTAGTACAAAAAAAATGGAGTTAGGAATTAATAAATACTGGATAAATATGCAGAACACAAGGGCTACCTATCTGTGCAATCATAGGTGAAAGAATAAATGTGCTGAGGCACAATGTTACTATCAAAGATATCATATAGCAACACAGCCTGACACTGCTTATGAATATAATTAGGACCAACATAGTGCCTATATAACAGAAAAAGGGTTGCATAGCAAATTAGAGTAGCTGCATTACTGACAGCAGGCATGCTACTGAGCTATACTGATGTGCCCATGTTATGGTTGGTCACATGAATAGTAATGCAGTGTGCTTGAAGCTAAGCTATGTGCATTCACACCTGCAATAAAGTGCTCCACAACTGCAATACAGGTACTGTGACCAGACAACAAAAAGCCAGCACAGCAAAGTCCCAACTCAGTCCATCATATAAATAGGGAAGATAGGAGGAAATAGTAAAGGCAAAACAAATACTTATCTTTAGTTAATCAGGTTTAGTCCCAATAGGCTAGTGGCCTCTTTTCAGGGGATACCCAAGGTAGTATTACTACTACAAGGAGAAATTTAGATAGGCATTCAGGAACTTTCGCTATTATTTTTGATAGGTGTCATGGGGTCTTTTACATCCACCTAAGCTATCATCAACATAAGCAGAAGGGGACTCCATTTAAAGTCTCATTCAAAGAATGACACACTCAGGAGTGCAACAGTCCCCTAATGCTGCACTACAATGTCAGCAATGCAATCACCCAGCATGGGAATGGAACCAGCGATGAGTGTGCTACTTGTTATGCCACTGCCGTGGACAAATGCGGCAAGAATAAGCAGAGGAGTGCACACAAGGATATCCTGAAGGAAAGATTTGTGGGGGAAGAAGGTCATGTTTTTTGTGAGGCACGTACCCACTTTACTTTTTCTGAAGATGGATAGATGGAGATAGTACCAAGGAGTTTGTGTGGGGAAGGAATGTAGGTAAGGCAGGTAGCAGGGGTAGACAACTAAATGTAAAATGCAGACAGAGAAAGGTAGGGTGGAAAGGACACAAAAATGTGGACAAGTAGAAGGATGTCAAAAAATAAAGGGAGGATAACGCTATTCTCATTGTCCTGGAGGTCATCTGTCTATGGCCTCCCCACATGGTGAGTCATAGTGGTACTCCTGTCTATACTCTGAAACACTGCAATGTACCACATATAGGATGCATCCAGCCCTTATTCCTCAGGGCCACATGGAACACCTAGCCAATGCTCATAACATGCTATCTCCACCAACCCTAGATGAAGCAATTCTTCCCTCCACCAAACTTGCTACCTACCTGTGCGGCAAATCCATCCACTTCCTGTAACCTCTACATCTGTGAAAGCATTACTGTCATCTCTCACTGTGCCCCCGCCCCAGCTGTACAAGTAATGATGAGTGAGCCCTTGCCATTGTATTGGCCTGCATGTTGTAAGGTAATGTCTGATGCACAGCAATGGCAAGTCAGTACACTATAATGCATAGTCTGGGTGTGTCAATGTATGCATCATTTTTATTCTGTGTTGTCTTTGTCATGACTTATAATTGTGAATCAGACACTATTTACTGGTCAGTGCTACAATGAGATATATCCACCTCTATCTTGCATGGGGCACCACTATGGCCAGACACTTGGATGACTCAACATCTGACTCCCCCTGTGCTGTTCTCAAGTTATAGCTGCTTGTGTATGACTACATTCTGTAACATGGTGCACATCACTAGCTGCTTGTGTATGACTACATTCTGTAACATGGTACACATCACTAGCTGTTTGTGTATAACTACATTCTGTAACATGGTGCATATCACTAGCTGCTTCTGTATGACTACATTCTGTAAAATGGTGCACATCACTAGCTGCTTCTGTATGACTACATTCTGTAACATGGTGCACATCATGAATAACTGACTGCAGGTCTCAGGCGTATACTGCATCACGGCTTGTATCCAAGCAACAGAATCATGATTTAAGGAGTTTGACCAACCACACATTTAACGATGTTCCATGTCTACAATACCCCATCTCAACAATGGTCTGGAAAATTACAACAGGATTCATCAGCCACAGTTCCAAGGTATATCCTGCATCACCTGGAGCAGACAATTGTGGGTATTATTATAACTGGCTTGCTACCTACATCAATAGGAATAGCATCTCCTGACCTCAGTAGCTGGCAATAAGATGACCCTGTGGGAAGTCACCTTGCATAAAATACTGGTAGAGGTCCCATGTGTGCCAGATGTGGGATTCATGGGAAATGCCATGACACTGTGTAAAATAGCTTATGCATTTCATGTGCTTGGCAGTTGGTGGAGTGTAAGCCCTTCTGGTTTATATACCAGGTGTCATGAGAGGCAGGTGAGGTATTGATAGCAGTGTAGGTGAATCAATGCCCCACTAGAACCTTAGAGAAATGGATTATGTTGTACAATGCCCACATAATGATGGTTCCCTTCTATGCTGCACATAGAAAAACATATTTCCTTCTCCACATGCTGCAGAATCACTTCAAGGAGCTGTTCTAGAATCCATGAGGATGATGCCTGTAAAATTTCTAATGTGTTTCCTGTCTGGTGCTGAAAGATGGATAATGTTACACAAACCTTTGTGGCTGCCTATATAGGCAGTCCATGTATCACCTTGGCACGATGTGCAGGTGGCAAATGTTCACTGACTCTTATATGGTGTCTCTGTCAATACAACAGTTGCCAACAATGTGCTGGTCATACAGGTAACAGTATGTTTGTCACGAGCAGACTCATCTGTGTCACAGAGGGCAAGGGTGCACAACACA
The DNA here is from genome assembly GCF_019279795.1 of Protopterus annectens. NCBI lineage: Eukaryota > Metazoa > Chordata > Ceratodontiformes > Protopteridae > Protopterus > Protopterus annectens. The sequence continues at coordinate 388,929,543 of NC_056746.1, forward strand.
TTGTGGCCACTAGGTCTGAAGGCAGATGCCAACATATGCTGCTCACCAAACAATGTTGCTACTCCTAGCATCATTGCAGAAGTGACACTCCTGTAAACTAGATAATCCAAGTGTTCAGAATAGGTAAGTGCAATGACTCTTTCTGCTAAATTTATGTGTCTCAGAATTGCTCTGCCATGTTTGATGTCAGCATTAGCATAATGGAACTAATTTGCATGCCATTATGTAGTCATTTCCACACTGTGCATACTGCTGTACTTTTCCTGTAAACATGGTTGTGCAGTGTGTCTCTGAATTACCCTGCTCCTTGTGTTACTGCTTCTTGTACTGTTTTTTGTAATGTAGTATAGTGAATGGTTCGTATGTGAATACCCCCATGTGTGTATGTGACTACTCCCCATATGTGTATGTGACTACCCCCACGTGTGTATGTGACTACACCATGTGTGTATGTGACTACTCCCCATGTATGTAGGTGACTATCCCCATGTGTGTAGGTGACTACCCCCCATGTGTGTAGGTGACTACCCCATGTGTGTAGGTGACTACCCCCATGTGTGTACATCAGAAGGAGAATGTAGTAGTAAAAAGGACTGCTGCTACTGTTTTCTGAGCAAATAACCATTAACTACTTGCAAGACTCAGACTTTTTATTTGATATGTTGTGCAAAGCATGCATTTTTACTTCAGTTGCCCCAGGTATTTTTTTTATACATTTGGCAGGCTGAACTATGGTTTATTTGGGTCTACTTCATTTCATTGAATCTAATTTCACTGAATTTCATTTCGCCCCGACCACTTGGCTGAAAACTCAAATTATTGAAAACTCATTTCACTGAACTGCAGTTAGTATATATAACACTGTGTAGAGTACTGTAATGCAAATAAAGGTATATGCCCTTTTCCGCACTGTAGTGTGATCCTGGAGTTAGTATATATAGTTGGGGGTGTGGGGGCATAGCCCCCCAGTTAGTTTGAGTACATATTGTCTTCTGGAGAGAGTTAGTCATTGGTGCTGTAACTATGCATGTATATTGTTTAAAATGTATTCTTTTGAAGTTTTTGGTAAAATACAATATAAAGCAAACCACACCCCACCCAACTATATATACTAACTCCAGGATCGCACTACAGTGGGGAAAAGGACATATACCTTTTACCTGCCTTACAGTACTCTACACAGTGCCACATATACTAAGTTTAGTTCAGTAAAATGAGAGTCACTGAAATGAGTTTTCAGTAATTTGTGTTTTCAGAGATGTGGTCGGGGTGAAATTAAATTCAGTGAATTGAGATTCAATGAAACAAAGTAGACCAATTTTATTTATAGTGCTGTTCTTCTGTCATTCTCTGTACTTCTGTTATGCAACACTATGGGCATGGAGTCTCAAAAATTATGTACGTGTGAAAAGGTGGGAGAATGTTTGACAGTGTAAATGCCACATTCATTGCAGCGATCTACAACTTCAGGTAAAGAAAAAGTGTTACAGGAACCCCCCCCAACACAAACACACACACACACACACACACACACACACACACACACACACACACACACACACACACATGCACACATGCACATTGCAACTGTGAAATTGTTCCCTTAACCTCTGCTACATTTTCAGAGCTGCATGTCCAAGATTTACTTATGCAGCCATTCCTAAAGTAAACCCTCTTCCAGGTAAAGCCACACCACTTTCAAGTTTGCCTCACACATTCAGATGCTCCCTGCAGCATCACCTTAGTTTGAAATAACCAGTCACTAGCCATTTCTGAATGATAGTTTCTATAGGTATCCATATTTGCCAGAAGGCCAGTTTGCGAAACTGACAGAAGTGAAACTCAATATATTTGATCTGCAATAATCCGATGTAGCAAGTTATCTGCATATAGGTTCATAGGTTCATAGGTTCATACTAGGCTATCTGCCCTAGGGCATTTATTCTATCTAACAGTGACACATAAACCTACGATCTCCCATCCACTCATCAAGATTCCTCTTGAAGAGAGTCAATGAGGGACTCTGCCTAACCTGGACTGGGATTTTATTCCAGAGCCTCTGAGTTATGAATCTGTCCCTCCAGCATGTCCTATTTATTTCAGTGCTGAGGTTCAGATCTCCTCTGAACAGGCGGTAGCCCTTTGATCCTCTTGGTGGTGAGGTTTTGGGGGTCTTTCCAGTTGCTGCAGGTGTCTGGTAAGGTACATCCCAAAAGGCATTGTACTCAATTATGGGCCTGATGAGGGATTGATCTAGATGTGAATCCCTTCATGATTAGGTGGGCTATATAAATGTTTTTAATTACTTCTTCTGTACTTAATGGATTTCCACCTATGTGGTAATTTGTGGACACTATGACTATACACTTTTTGGCATATGTGATCAGTGATATGTGTTTTTGCATATGTGATCAGCAGAGTTCTCTGCTGGCACATGTTGAGCCTGTAGCTATCAAACTCAAGGGTCTTGTATAAACTCAAAATTAGGAATTTGTCTGAAAGAATATAAGCAAATCACATTGTTTTCTATAAAATATTCAGATCAAGGAGAAGGACTGCCCTGAAATTACACAGCCATTCTTCAAAGTGAAACAAACATCTGCTAATGTAAAGTGGGAAATTTAGCAAAGACAATCAAAAGAATAAAAAGGAAGGCTAGTCTCTGCCAGAAATGAAAAAAATAAAACAAGTGAAGCATGGTACTGAAATTTCTAGTGGTAAACAAATAAAGCAGAAGGACATAAATGTTGATAACAAATAAAGGTTACTTATCTAATCAAAATTTACAAAATATGAACATTTACCAGATAAAAAAAATCTGTCTAAAATATTAATGTCTATAAAAAACGTTCATTTGCAAAACAATTTCATTCACAAATGGCTTGCCTTTTCTTGGGTATGTAGTAGCTGGTATACCAGAAGGGATTAGAAATGAATCCCGGGATGCAGAAAATCAATAATCTTTCATTTTAGTTTTCAGTGTCTTAAGAATTTAATGATCTTATATCCATTTTTCCACAGATTTTTTGTGATTTTGTTTTCTTATCTTCTGTCACACTGCATCAAAGTGTAGTGCGTGATTGATAAACAAATACACAGAGTATTAGAAAGTGCAAAGGCAGATCAGGATGCAGCCCAACTGACCCGATGTTTGCAGTGAAACAGTACAGAAGAAGCCAGAGAGAAAAAAAGTCCAACCGGTCATTCCTAGACCTGGAGAAAGTATGTGACATATCCCAATAAAGCTGATTTGGGCAGTTCTGTGATGGTTCGTAGTCTCAGAAACACTGGTAGAATTAGTGCAGGTTATGTGCAAGAATCCAATGACAAGTGTGAACAGTGCTCAGACTCAAAGAGGTGTTCCCAGTTGAAGTGAGTGTGGAGCAAGGGTTCAGCTCTGAGCCCACTCTTGTTCATACTGGTGATGAACCACAAGGCTGGAGGGGACAGATCAACAAAGCAACTGCATGCAGACAATGTGGAACTACAAACAGACTCTGAACAGAACCTCAGCAAATGACAGGGGAATGGAATGCAAAACTGAAAGAACATGACATGAAACTGAGTACATACAAGACAGCTAACATGGCAGCAAGTGGGGAAATCAGAAGATGCTGCAAACTGAGACAGAAGGGAAAACAGTGGAACTGGTTAACAGCTTCAAGTATGTAGGAGGGGTGGTTGAAGAGAAGGGAAGCTAAAACAAGGAGGTCAAAGCTACAATCATAAGGGCTGCAGCTAACTTGCACTGAGTGTCATGGTTAATGTGTAATATAATAATGCCAAAGAAGCTGAAAAGTAATGTGTGCAAAGCAGTGTTGTGATAAGTACTGCTGCATGGTAAAGAAGTCTGGGAAGTGAAGGCATGGCAGTTGTGAAAGGTAGAGGTGATGAAGATAAAGTCTTTGAGATGCATGGCAGGGTACACACTGTGGAACAAACAGGTTCAAAGGTCCGTAAGTGTGTACTAGGCTAATAACTACTAGGGCCATTTTAAGCCTAGCCATTCATCCGAAATCTCTGACAAGTTCTGATACCCTTGATAAGTGTAAGCAGAGGCTTGGAAGATGAACCATTTACAGGCTGCCTGTATCCATTAGTGATAGAGGTGCCATACCAGGGATGAATTTCCTGTTCTCCATCCAGCTGTCCAAGTTACATTTGTATTGGTTTAGGGATGAACTCTGCTTCACATGGAAGGGGAGCCTGTTCCAGAGAAGGGGTAGTCCATGGGATACATACCTATTTCTCCATCAGGTCCTGTTTATATCACAGGCAAGGTTTAAGTGTTTAGAATGGGTACTTCTGGTGCTGTTTGTTTTGCAGATATGCAGGAGGTCCATAATGGTAGGGTTTGCCAATGCTCTATAAGCCGTGTATAGATCTCCCCTCAACAGTCTGTAAGAGACAAAATACAGGGATAAGGCTTTGAAGCAGTCTACATGTGATATGTTACTTATGCCCTGTATTCTCTGAGTGAAGAACCTCTGTGGATGCTCCAGTTGTTGAATGTGCCTGGTTAGGTACATACCAAAGGGGGTACTGTGCTCACCAATAGGTCTGATGAATGCTGAATACAGTGGAACAATGACTTCCTTGGACCTAGATGCCATCCATACCTTTGTTTATAAGTTTCATAACATGGAATGATTTCCTCACTACTGTAGACGTGTGATGGTCAAAGACTGGATTACTGTCTATGTGAGTCTCCAGGTCCCTGACTACTGGGTCAGCTCTTATGAGTGTGTTGTCAATATAATAGTTAGCAGGAGTGGATGACTTCTTGAATGATACTATTATGCATTTCTTGGCATTTAGTTTTAGTCCATAGCTCTGACACAAGTTATTTGTCTGTGTCATTCCTTCATGGAGAACACTGGTGTCAGTGGGGGATTCTGTTACTGCTCAGAATTTACAATCATCTCCAAATTTGATCAGCCAGAGGCCTTTGACATTGGCTTTGACTTCAGAAAAGTAAATGCTGAGAAGTAGCAGTCCCAGAACCAATCCTTGAGGAACTCCACTTGTGACTGGCCTCTTTGTAGAAGTGGACTCCTCAGTTCTAACTTCTGGGTACTGTCTGTGAGCATCTGGCAATCCGCTGTGACTTAATGGTTTATACCTAAACTCTTGAGTTTATCAATGATGCCAAAGTAGAGTATTGTGTCAAATGCCTTGGCCAGGTCAAGATAGGCAGTATGAACCATTTTGTCCTTACCCACTGCTTTGGTGACCTTCTCAAAGACGTCCACCAGGTTGAGTAGTAGTGTTTGAAGGTTTCCTATGTAATTATTGATTATTTCCATGATAATTATTTCCATGGCTTTGCATATGACACTAGTGAGACTTATGGGTTTGTAGTTTCCAGGGTGCTTAGATGACATTCCTTAATGCAGAGGGATGACTGTTGCTGTTCTCCATTCATGAGGTATGAAGCCTGTTTGGAGACTACAGTTAAACAGCAATTCCAAACAGCCTAAGTCATGTTTCATATTATTTACAAGGCATCCTGGGATATTGTCTGGGCCCATCATTGCAGTGTTTTTGGCCTTAGCAAGGGCATTGAGAGCCTGTTCCCTAGTGACAGTAGGGGGAGTTATATTTGATGGTATTACTTGAAGGGAGATTGAGGGGAAAGAGGGGTAAAGTTAGAGATGAAATTGCCTGCCAGTAGGTTTGCTGTATCTTCTGGCTCAATATAGGTGGCTCCATTAACAATGAGCTCTGCACAAAATTGTGTATTGCCTTTGAGGTTCTGGACATACCTCAGGAATGCTTTGCAGTTGTCCTTGGCCTGAAAGGCTACATTTACTCCAAATTTTAATCTAGTAGACTTTATTTGTCCTCTGAGTTGTTTGTGTAGGGTGATGAGACTGCTTTTATCCTTCTGATGCTTTATCTCCTAATTTTTGTCATGATTTTCTTCCTTGTGTTATACAGCCTATTGATGTTGTGATTCCACCAGGTTGGCTTGTTTTTTGAGTTAGTTCTGTACTTTTTCCTGATAGGTATAGCTGCCTCTCTACAGCTATCAACATGCCTATACATGTTTTTTGTGAAAATTTCCACATAGATCCTTAGTAGTAGTTCCTGAACATTCCAGGGTTAGTAATTACTCTGGGTTTTATTTTTACTTCAAAGGAGACCATTTTGTTGTCTGACCTTATCAAAGAAGACAATATACTAGGGTGTGTGCAGCACTCTCCCATATTAGCGAGGACCAGATGTAGTACGTGTGTTTACAAAATACAGGAATCCCTGTGCCTGCATGTTTGATGTCACATATGAGTCTCAGTAAATGCAGGGGTGATTAAAGTTGTCCATGAATATAGTATTTGGTTGGATGGTGAGTGCTTGCAGTAAGCTTAAATACATATTATGAGTTTCCTGCATTATAGATGGGGACCTGTAGCTTCCAAGGATTTTGCCTATGATGATTTCACAGTGGAGAAGCTCAAGTGCATTGTCCTTTTTGACCAGCCTTGAGTTATATTTATTTTTGATGTAAATAGAGACACCTCCATCTTTAGTCCCTGTCTGTGTAGTTGCTGGTTTAAACGTGTGGAAAGTCTTGTAGCTTAGCACTATTGGTGTGCTCACTGCAGCTTTAAATCGTGTCTCAGTGGCTCCACAGACCTCGGCATTTTCTAGAGAGCTTGTAGGGAGTGGAATTTCTTGTTTAGACTACTAACATTGAGCTGTAACACCTTTGGATTTTCTTGGCTTTGATTTGCAAAAATGAAGAAATGATAACATAAGTGCAGAAGCCAACATAGTTCCAATTGCACAGAAAGTCAAACAAAACAGATTACATTTTTGGGGGGATGTGCAGGAAAGCAAAAGATGATTTGGTGAAGAAGATTTAGAAGAAACAAGGACATCCAGTAAACAGATGGATGAATTGCATGAGAATCTGCAGCAGTTAGGCATGAATGTTGAAGAATGTAGGACAGTGATACTAAATCAGAAGTGGTAACAGTTGATAAGATACCTCAAACTCACGCAGAAAAATGGGATAAAAGGTGGGTTGATGATGTTGAGACTTCTTGGGGACCTATCCCTTTGTGGAAAATAAAACTCACAGCAGTGTTACAGATAAGATATGTACAGCGCAGTAGTGCAGCAGCTGCGTTGTCGTCTCACAGAAAGTGGTTCTCCGGTTTGATTCTCGGCTGGGGTGCCCTCTGTGTGGAGTCTGCATGTCTTCCCTGTGTCTGTGTGGGTTTTTCTCGGGTGCTCCAGATTCCTCCATGTTACAAAGACATGCGCTTGGAGTGTTTCTCCCTGGGCCTCTGCTGAAAATTGGCTTCAATCCAAGTCGGACTTCCTCGGTAAACAAATAAAAAATATAGCTGCATGGATTTTAAGTGATTGATAAACTAAGCAGGTAAAACAGCATGAACAATATCTGTGAGTATGACATTCTTTACAGACAACCTAACTCCACTGTCTTTAACAGATGAGAAAACAGTTGTTGTTTGTCTTTTTGGATTTCCCGGTTAGGGGTCGCCACAGCGGAACTCCGGTCCACTAATGATTGGCAGTCGATGTTTTTTTATGGTGCCGAGTTGCCAGCCCGACGCCCAACCTTCAGTGAAGGTACGCCCATTCACGCATGTCTTTCGCAGGCCACTTGACCATGGGTAGGACATGCAGACTCCACACAGAAGGCACTCCAGCCAAGAATCTAACAGGAGAACCTCTTGCTGTGAGGTAACAACGCTACCGGTGTACCACCTTCAACCGGCTTCAACAGATGAGAAAACAGTATTCTGGGGAAAGGAGACATCTTTTCCTAAAAAGAAGGACCTCCATCACTTCCCCTCAAGCAAATCTAATCTTTAGAAAACTAAAGTACAGGTATGGGTCATGGCCACTGACTAGATCTCTATCTATTTTACATGGTGGAGTTTCATCTTTAAGATTGCCTTTGTCTAGAAAAAGTGCTGTTTTTTTCTGTGAGTTGGCTTGTACTGTTTCTCAGACTGTCTTTCTTCCCTTTCCTTCTGTACCACATGCTCCAGAGACCTCAACCTCATTACCACAATCAACAGAACATGCTGGAAGGACAGGTTCATAACCCAGAGACTGACCATGCTCTGGAATAGACTTCCCATACATGTCAAGCAGAGCACCTCACTGGCCCTCTTCAAGAGAAATCTTGATGAGTGGATGGGAAATAGAAAGTTCACCCCAGAGATCACTCCAGTGGCTCTACTTGATAGAGACACTGGGAACTAACATCGGGCGGCACGATGCCAGGGCACATCTATGGGATAGGCTTGTAAAGGCTACAGGGCCATTAGCCTAGTACACACCTACGAATCTATGAACCTATAAAAAACTCCATGATCAAGCTTAACCTACTTTTGTCCCTAGCAGTCCCTAACTGACAGAGTTATTACTAACTGCCCACACAGCAGCTGTTTGCTGGTGATCCAAAGTGACAGCCATAATGACAACTCTTCAAACATGAATCTCCAATGACAGCAAACCTTGCTTACATCTTCCCATAATAATTCACACAAATTCTCCAAGACATCTTATCTTGAGGTTAAGTCTCATACCACATTCATCTAGTGCTGTTAGCCCTGACTATGAACAGGAGTTCCTATATGAGTCTCTTATTTCCATTTCATACCAACTTTTTTCTTTTCTCTACAGCATAGTTAGTGGAACTCCTAAGCCCTGTTTATCATAAACATTGGGGGGGAAGCACATGATGTCCTGAGACTCTAAGCCAGCTCTTTGGTGTATAGTGAATCAAGCCCTGAATATGCCCAAGATGATCTGTATTTGCCTAATGGCTGGGAAGTTGTAGGAGCCAGCCATAAGGGATGTGAATGAGTGACTTAGGTAGGGTCACCCATCCTGTGATGGCACTGGTGTAGGTCCTGCTGCAGAAATGTCACTTGACCGATGACCTCAGATGTATGCTTTATGCATGGACGTGGGACTCAAGGGTACCGGACAAACCAAGAGGCTATTCCGGGAGTCATCTCTGGGTTTTTGGCTGGGTTTTTTTTGCAAATATTTTATGACAAGGTGAGTTTCACAGCAATGTGTGGTACTCTGTGAGCTATCTGCATTCTTTTTATGGTTTTCCCTTTTTCTTCACTGTGGTATGACTATGGAGTTAGTATATGTAATTTAGGGGAATGTCAGGTGGAGTCCACACACTGGGGTGCAGGGGGGATTGCCTGCAAAAATCGTTTGTGTGTGTTTTTATGGTTCATGATTTTTGATATTCAGTTTTTGTTGAACGGTGAGTAGAAAAACAGTTCTGCAACCGCTCATAGGAAAACCTGGAAAATAGATGCAGCACCCTCTATCCAAGCACAGCATGTGTGAAGAGGTATGTATCCACACTGACTTCCACATATTGGTCATTACACCATACCTGCCTGCCATCAGGGAGAAGGAATTAGCAACAAATAAAAATCTTTTAACCCTCACTGCATTGTGGATATGATCTTCAGCTGTTGTCCCTGTTGCCTGGTGTCCCTGGATGCTAAAAACTTGTGAGAAATGAGTGGGATAATAATGGGGGTAAAGCATTGATGGTCACTGGGGGAAGGGAGATAAAATAGATGAAATGCGTTTTTTTAATTTTAACCCCAAAGCTATTTTAGTTAGCAATTAATTGTTTGACAGTTTAGTATAGTACCTGCTGCTGGCCTGAAAGGAAGTGGTACCTCCTACTCCTTGGGCTAGTGACCTGCATGCAAGTGGTACCTTCCATTCCATGGGCTAGCCACCTGCATGGAAGAGATACCACCTATTCCATGGGTTAGTGATCTGCATGCAAGTGGTGCCTCACATTCCATGGGCTAGTGACCTGCATGGAAGAGGTACCAACTATTCCATGGGCTAGTGACCTGCATACTGACTACAACTAAGAATAGTATCAGATGAGGTGAAGCAAATTGAGTCAGAAAATTAAAAAATCCTTGTTGTCTAAAAATCTGAATTCTGAATCTGGGAAACACAATTATAAGATAAGAACATACAAATGAAAAAGAAGTAGAAGCAACAACAAAAGTAGAAGAGATGTGCACTTGTTAGCAGGTGTCAGATGGCTAGAGATAAAGAAACAGTATTAGTAAATAGACAAGATGTAAGGTAACACATGGTGACAGATAGGGAAATCATTTTACAGTTTACAAAATTAAGTTAACACTCTGTCTTTCCACTGTTTATTTGCTGGTGTTAAGTTTCCCTTGTTTGCTAAGTTTACTACAGTCCTATGTTTTACTTTTCCCAGAAGCAGGAAAACTTACATATTTTTACCATTTTTCCTTGTCTTTACTTTTCAATTTCCTAATTTCTTCTTTTCAAAATGATTTTACTGTTTTCCAGTAATTATGACAATACATCATACTGTATTCATAATGTTACATAGATACATATTTCCAAAGGGTACCAAGATTAAATATACACTACTGGGACTTCAGAAAGAACTGCAAAAAATAACTAATAAACTTGACCAATGGCAGTGTTTTAGAAATACTGCAACTGCTTTAAACATATCTAAAATAAACCATCACCACCAAGACAATTTAATCCAAACACACAATATTTAAGTACACTGCAGCTATTACTCTTCCTTAGAATCTAACCACACTGCCCTTCATTAGCCATCTATACTTTTCTCTCCACCTTCTTCTATCCTTTGCCCATTCCTTCTTCATGTCTGTTGCAGGTCTCCAAGGTTTCCAGGTTGTAAATGTATATTTTTATTACATTTGATAAACTATATAATCATTGAAACCACTGCTTATTTAACACTGTTTAGACTTGCGATTACTGTGTGTCATTTATAATAATCAGTTTATGATAATGATGGGCTTGTTTCATTTTTACATGCTTAATTGATATGTGATGTGTTTTCTTTGCATTTTCCTTGGGAGGAGCCTGAAAAATGTCCAGATGGATCAGTGTTCTACCTTGGTAAGAAATGTAAATAACGGGAAAAAAATCAAGTCATTTGTGATCAGCACTCTGATGTGCAATCTCAAATTTGAGGTTTGTTTGTTTTGTGGTTAAAGTGAGACTGCAATATCTCATATAATTCACATTTTTCTGAGATGTAGCAATCTCAGAGTTAGTATACATAACTTATTAACATTTACTGACAGTCATTTAAAGATGTATCACAGTTCTCACTGCTAACTGCCTGAACAATAATTTCCTGGCCTTAATATTTCAATGTTTCAGCACATTAGGTTTTGCTCTCTCAAAGACCTTACATGAGATTGCCATTGGGTCTGCATCCCAAAACTCTGTGGTCAAAAACATTCCTCCTTGTCAATAATCTAGACCAGTTTTGAGTTAATTATGTAAAGGGCACTCCTAGCTTCAATTAGAATATTGCTGCACCAAATAGAATATCTATGTTTAAGTTTTCAGTTGCTACCAAATTCAAATTGCTTCAAGTTGACACCTGTTGATTATTAAAAGAAATGTCCAAAGTAGCACTTAGCATGTTGTCATGAAGGCACCTGTACATCAGTATAATGTTACCTCTAAACAGTCTAAACCTCAAAGGCAGAAACTGGTGTCTTACAAGCTTATCTTAACAAGAAATGCCTCTTCCATTCAAAAATGTATTTGTGTTTGGGGATGTGGCTAGGATGATGACAGGATAGCAGCATATCCCTCCTCCTGTGCTGTTGTGTGTGTGTGTGTGTATATATATATATATATATATATATATATATATATATATATATATATATATATATATATATTATATATATATATATTTATTTCTGACAGGAAATATTAATTTCTATCTATTTAATCAGACTTGGTGAAACAATGTTAGTCAAGTTAAAGTGCCTTCTCAGAATCAAAAAATTAATCTGTTACTCTGAAATTTTCCTGTCAAATTCTTTAGTTGAAAAAATGTTCACATATAGTCTGAAGATGAGCCATATGAAAGCAAACACAGAAGATTTATCTCTCAAGAAAGAACTACAGTCCGTTCTCTTCAATATTCAGAAGTTATCTTTAAAAATGGACAAATAATTTCAAAGGAAAGTGTCCTAAACAAATGGATCAAATGCATGAAGCACTATAACAGCAGAGAGCTCAAATATCAAGCATTGAGGACTCACTATATGTTATAGAAGGCAGACTAAATAAGGATGAACACAACATTGAATTCTTACTAAAACTCAATACTTCTCAACAAAATTGATGATTTAGAAAATAGATCCTGCAGAAATAACATCAGGGTCTTTGGTTTGCCAGAGAAAATAGAAGGAAACAACATGATATAAACTATTTATTTTCTTGGTTACCCAAAGTATTAGACTTACCTGAAGCATTGTAATTTGGTATCAAAAGAATGCATACATCTTTGGCACAAATTTCCCCTTCAAAGAATAACACTTCCTCAAGAGCCATTATTGTAAGATTTTTCTCTTCCCAGGACAAAGAACTACTTTTAAAGACTGCTTGATCAAAGTCTCCATTAAAATAGAAGAAAGAATTATCCGGTTTGATAATGACTATTCTTTTTTGGTTATATCTAAAAGAAAATGCTTTCTTCTACTAATAAGAGAACTAAAGAAAAAAAACAAATAAAGGTTCACCTTTTGTTTCTTGCTAGATTATTATTTTTTGTCTCTAATAACATCAAAGTGTCTGAAGAACTGGATGCAGCATTAACATACTTGAAGATACATAAAATCTTATAATAAACAGAGAACATGGATTGGAACAGTGCTTCTTTAAAGAGACAAGCAGAGAGCTCCAGTTTGAAAACAAATAGAAAGAAGAAGAATTTAAAGGACAACTACATTGAACATTACCTAGATTCATTATATTAAATATTAATTTTTTGATTGTTCTCAATCTCCCCCTTCATCTACTTGTTACAACTGAAATGTTCTCATTTGACATCAACCTGATATTAAAGGGAGATTTGCACATATCCATAATAAGGTAAACTAATTTAATTAATTTTGTTACATATACATCTATTTAAAAATTAAGTTCTTAAAGCCTTTCTTTTCTTATCATATTATATTGTTATATATATAAAAATAGCTATTTTGAACAGCCTAGTCTATAGTAAATATAAGACATATTAATGGCTACTTTTTCTAATAATGTCTCTACATTACTTATTTGAATCCATTCCAGGTCTCCTTTTATTTTTATTTCTGTTTCTCTATTTTCTCTTTTTCTGGTTGACAGAAAGATAGACATTTCATGTACCCATTCCTATTTTACTAGTGTAAACCCTTTAGATATACTTAGAATAGTTTGTAGTCTATATTTATTAAAGTTTCCTGATAGATGACACTGTTCACCTTTATGAAATATGCTTGGTTGACTGTTTAATTATGTGTCCCATTGATGAGACCAAGTTGTCGCTTGATATCTGGATGCCTACATTACTTATGTGAGATTCTATAATAGAGTAAATGTTTTTGTTCAAGACCTGGGTGTTATCTTTGCCTTCTAGTGAGTGTGTGTGTGTGTGTGTGTGTGTGTGTGTGTGTGTGTGTGTGTGTGTGTGTGCGTGTGTGTGTGTACATTGTAATTGTAAAGCAATGCAGTGGCTTCTGACGTGTGGAGTTTCCTGCTTGGTGAACTGCTTTTGTTCTTGTCATCTCTGTGGTGATGCATGATAATGTTTATTTTTGATTTTGGTTAATGGGATGTACATGGCTTTTGATCATAACTGCTCTCATTGGTTGTGCACTATGTTTGGGATAGCTTGTGGGATTATTGACAATTGAATTTTGTCTTGTATTGGGTTCTTGGTCTGGGGGAAGATGAGAGAAGTGGAAGCACTGTTTATAGATTGCTTTTTAGTTTGTTTGGGTTGCCGATTAGAAGAAGTTTGACTTCTTGAGACTGAATTGCAAAGTGAAGCTAACGGCTTCCTGTGGGTTTGTTCTTTTTCATTAGATTTGAGCTTCCCAACAAGTTCACATGAGATGTTTTAAATGAAAGAATAAAGGTACTAGTGAAATCATCAGACTTAGAATTCAAGCAAACTGTTGGGGGAGGGAGGTCTATGTTTGGCTACTGAAAAGGATAAAACTTGAACAAGAAAATTTTGAATGGGATACAGCAAAATGGAAAATTAGCAAACAAAGAGAACATGGAAAATAAATGCATTGAATAGCCATCTTTGGCCAACATTGCAAATACAACCAACCTATGTGGGGGGCTGAGCTACCCACACCCCCAACTATATATACCAACTTGAGATTGCACTACACTGGAGAATAATGCAAATTTAAAAGGTTTTCCTTTGCTTACCTCACCTTATGCATCATGTTATTTCCTGGTTGTTGGCCAACTGTGGCCATTCGATGCATTTATTTTCAATGTTCTTTTTATTCGCTAATATTCCATTTTACTTACATTTGATTTCCATTTGAAATTTACCTGTTCGAGTTTTATCCTTTTCAGTAGCCGAACATAGACTCGGGGGGAGGTCTATAACTTAAGCTATTTGAAAGGTACCTAAAATAGTTTTTGTACATTAATGTAAAATGGAAGTTACCTATCACTACATATAAGATATTTTTTTGTAAATGTGTTTTATTATTTTAGCCCATTTACCTTATGTTGTCTGCATTTCGTAATCAATCAAGCTGTTAGGGGCAGATCCATATTACTGTATGTTTAAATGGAAGCTAAACTGGTGCTGGAACTAATTATTAATGCCAAATGGCACAATTTTTTTCACTACATATTGATGTATTAAGATACATGACACAGGAGCTACCTATCATTACACAAATGACATCTGTCTATTACTTTGATTCATCCAGTTTATTAGTTGTTATATTACATTGAGTTATGTTTCCTTAATTGAAATTCTGTTATTCTAGACTCTGTGATTCTACAGTTACAGTTACAGTTCTTACACATAAATATTAAAAAAATAATAACTTGAACTGGATATGTTCTCCTCAATGTGATACTTTAAAGTGAATACAAGTTTGACTTTCATAAAAGAAATGGTCAAGGAGATGAAAGAGGGAGTAGCATTTTTTTTATATACTGGTTAAAAACTAAAACTGTTTTGATTCTGAAAAATACTTATGCAGGTTAATACACTATTATATAACAGATTCTTAATTATATAATCTTTCCACTGGATTTGTAATAAATATGCTTTAGCTGTATATTTAGATGTTTTATAACAGTTTATTTCTCTTATTGCATTATTTAAGATCCACTATACTACTATTTATGTTAAATAATCGCAAAATTTAATTATTTGTTAACATTTTTAAAATTTAGGAATTGATATGGGAGCCTTTTAATTACTATCTTGTCTTTTCTTGTTGTAAAGAATATTATTATGGTAAACATAGCAGAGAGGATGCTAGATGTTTACTTTTTTTTTTTTTTTTTTGGATGGGTGGATATGTTTGGAAAGTTTTATTATTCAAGAGTTTTAGGAGTTTTGTATTAAATGGTTGTTTTTGTATATATATGTTTATAAAGAAAAATTTTTCTTTAATTTTGGGTGTCTTTTATTGTTTTTTTTATTTTTTTGTTTTTATTTTATTATTTTTATTATTTATTTTTTTTATTTTATATTTTGGATGAACTGACTGACTAAAACCTATACTCACTATATGGAATTCATGAACATTTTTTTATATAGAACTATTACTTTAAATGTATGTCTAGCTTTAAATGCATATCTTTAAACACCAATGGTTTTAAACAACCTAAACATTTTTTTTTTTTTTTTTTTTTTTGAGAGACTCATTTATTGCAAACTGACATTAATAGGCTCAACACTAAAACATGTTCAGTACTTTCTAATTCTCAACATAATCAGAAAAAAGAGGGGTGGTAACCCTATGGAAAAGTACTATACTTATACCTGGGTCTATATTCGATAATCAAACTTTCAAAAGTTTGACTGTCATATGGTCAACACCATATTATCACATTTTTGAAAGTTTGAATGTTTTAACGGAGATCTCAGTGCAGTGCAGAATGGGAAGATTTTCCTTTTCTGCACTGTAGTGTGATCTCAGAGTTGGTATATTTAAAAGGCAGAGGGTGTGGGGGCATAGCCCTCCCATGTGGGGGGTGCAGGGGGGCTTTCCCCCTGCTTAAAATGTTCAGGTAAGTTATTTGTATAGTTTTTTAAATTAGATATTTAAACTTTTAAAAGTTTGATCATATGGTGTCGACTATATGACAGTCACACTTTTGAAAGTTTGATTATCTAATATAGACCCACCTACACCTAAGATAGTTAGCTCTTATAAAGATGATAAAGGTTTACTGTGCTCAGTAACATTAGAAATTAATATACAATTCTATATCCTTATTAATACATACATATATATATATACATTGGTTTCCTGGAATAGGAGTTGGGACTGTTAAACAGCATCTAGATCAAATTGCTCATATCACAAGAGGCAGTACTATAACAGCAGGAGACTTTAATTGTATTTTAAAAGATGAAGCATCTGATACCACTAGAAAAAAAGAATATCAGCACTTTCTAAGGAATTAATAAAATGTACTGATTTATTTCAACTTAAAGATATACACGACTTCTCAGACCAAGACTCACTCTTTCTACTCAATACTCACACAGACAAGGTACTCAAGCTAGAATTGATAGAGTTTACATATCAAATGATGTAATAAATAGGATAGATAAGCTTAAGGTTAAAGCCAAATAAGGCTCATAGAAATTATAGCATTATTCCTGAACTGTAGAAATTAACATCAAAAGAAGCTTTGGATATGTTGATTGAAGTTTTCAAGATAGTACAACATTTAGAAAATGTTCCTCCCTCCTGGAAGTGCATCCTTATTTCCCCAATTTTAAAATCAGATAAAGATTCTGTAAAATGTTCATATTATAGGCCAATTTCTCTATTAAACAGAGCTATAAATTATTTATGTCCATTCATGCAGCTAGATTAAAACAATTTCTTCCACCCTTGATAGATGACAACCCAATTGTTTTATTTTAAATAGAATCCCCTATGTCAATATCATAAGAATGTTGACATTAATTGACTTTGCAAATAGAATAAAATTTATGCACCTTATTATTATTCTCTATTTCAATTCTTATGTGTATGTAAAAATAGGTTTACTCACTTCAGAATTAAGATATCTAAAGAACCAAGTGAGGATGCCCATTTTCACCTTTTCCTGTTTACTTTAGTTATAGAGCCATGTGCTAATTTGATAAGATCATGCTCAGACATTAAACGTATACAGATAGATAAGAATCTAACTTCCAAACCTCAATTATTTGTAGATGATATTCTTCTGACATTGAAAGCATGTAATAATTTGCTTTCAGCTCTCTTTATTTTAACTGATTTTTTTCAAAAGAACCCTGGACTTTCTTTTAATGAAATTAAAACAAAAATCTTTCCTATACATCATAACACTAATAACAGAGAAAAAGATTCAATAAATATGTAGTCTGGGAAAAAAGTTAAACTACCTGAAAATAAATATTGATGAAAGTATAAATGAAATAATAGCCATAAATTACAGTAGTAGTTTAATTTCTACAATCTCATTAATAAGTGGAGCAAATATTTTTGTACTATTTTTGTACTATGGAGGACAGCCTCACCATAATTAAAATGATTATCTTACCAAAAATTCTATATATTATGCAATCATTAGCCTTACTCCCTCCTAAAATATTTATAAAAGTGTTTAATTCTATTAAAATTTTTATGGTATCCTAATAAGTCTAGAATAGCTTTACATCATCACCTTAGAGAGTGGTTCTTTGGAGGTATTGGGTTATTATAATTAAGAAGTATACTGTCTATCATATGTTATTAAAACAGTAGCTCTTTGGTCAAATAGTAACTGTACTGCTAAATGGAAGGTCTTCCAAGGAAACTTTTGGATACACTCTAACTCCACTAAACATTCTAATTATTATTTAAATCTAAATAATTCTTTGCTCTGGTTCTTAAAAGAATACTTCATAAACAATCCTAATGAAATAATTAACTCTAGCAACATTACTATTATAGTGAATGCTCTGAGAAATTTTATTCACAGAAATCCAATGTATAAAGCATGGTTATTCCTTATTTTTCCAGCAGTGTATACCCAAAATAATATTCTATTTTAAGTATATGTGTAATGTATACTTTCAAAGAACGTATTTTGATATATTAGTTTCAGTTAATGAATAAAGAGAATTTGTACTCTGCCCAATCGATAATTAACAAGTTTGACATGAAGGATGACTTATGGTTGCAAGTGCAGTATTGTACACACTTTATTGAACATAAAATTGAAGTTATACAACCTTCAGTGAGGAATTCTATCCCTAATTTAACTTAACTTTTAATTAGTATGATAGAACAGAAACTATCTGGTAAAGGTCTTCTATCAAAAAATAATTAAAATATAATAAAGAAAGCTATTACAATTACTTTAAACTCATAAACAATAACTCCTCTAATGATGAAGATAAAAAAAAAAAACAATTTTAACATCATCTAAACAAATGACACGTTCACTTAAATGAATACTATTCTCATCGAAATGTTTACATATGTCATTTTTTACAACACATGGGATACAATTAATTTCCAAAAGCAAGTTGGTTTGCTGGAGATGTAAGTTAGATATTAAAACTGATTGGAAACATATTGGATGGAGATTAATACTTTTTACATCTTTTTAATGCTCCAATCTCTGAATGTGTTACAAGACTGAAATACCCAGTTCTGTTGAACATACTATCTAATTGCGAGGAAAGTAATAACAAGAAACTGGAAGAATGAACCTACTCCCTCTTTCAACAAATATTTGAACATTGTAACTGAACTTTGTTACCTGGAACTTGTCACCATTAAATCAAGAACCACAAGAATCACTTCTTCATACAATGCTTGGAAAGCTTTGAAAGAACTTTTGAGTAAACAATATTTTTTTAGAATTGCAGATAATTTCAGCATTTCTTAGAGTATTTTTATTTAGTAGACACCTTTGTAAATAGTTGTTTCAAGTGTTTAATTTACTACTTGTTTTTATTTCTTTTTTATGTGAAACAGTTCCACTTAAATGAAATGTTATCATTTCTGTTTGTTTAAAATTCAATAATGCTGTAGTCTTATCATATGCCCAACACTGCAGTGACAGAACAAGCTAACATACTCAGTATAGGAGATAAATAAGTTCTTATACAAGCTTAACATATACAGTTATTCCCCTCCACAAAGATGGCCTAGCAACAGACACAGGGAATTACAGACCTCACCTGACCAGCCTCATCTGTAAGGCCATGGAATGTATCATTATGGACCTCATAAATAAAGACATAGGTGACCTCCAAACCCTGGATCCTACTCAATTCAGCTTCATCAATGGCAGATCCTGCCTGATAAATCTTGTGGATGTTTTTGAAAATGTGACCAGGGCCATTGATGAGGGCAAATCTGTGCACACAGCATACCCTGACATGGCAAAGGCTTTTAATACAATCCCACATTCAGACATTACTGATAAACTTAGCAAAGTGAATGTAAACCCCTTTGTTGTAAGATGGATTGCTAACTGGCTCATAAACCGAACACATACTATCAAAGTGGGCAACTCCACATCAACCAACACACCTGTTACCAGTGGGGAGCTACAGGGATCAGAGCTGGGTCCCCTACTGCTTGGTATATACTTCTCAGAAGTTCAAGTCAAAACTAAAGGGTTGTGGCTGACCAAGTTTGCTAATAACTGCAAACTGGGTGCAATTATTGAATACCCAAATGATGTCAGTATATTCCAGGATGATCTTACACAGAGCAATGACTAGTGTCTGAGTCACAGTCTCAAACTGAATGCAAAGAAATGCATCATTATTCCCTTTGGCACAAACAATGTCCCTTCACACTATCAAATCAACAACAATACCCTAAGTATGCACAAAGTTATAAGGGACTTTGGTTCAGAAGTTGACCACAACCTTAACTTTGACTACCATGTGTCTACTGTAGTAAGGGAGACTTTCTACATAGCACACTTGATTAGTAAAGGCATTGCCTTGAGAGCAAATGAGGTTATAACCCCTCTATACTTGACACTAATCCATCCCATAATTGATTATAATGCCTCATTCAGCATGTACCATACAAAGCACTTGCAGTAACTGGACACACCTCAGAGGTTTCCAACAATGAAGATCAAGAGATTCCAGCACATGTCGTACACAGACCAACTAAAGTCTCTGTCACTTTACTCTGTATCACATAGACTTCTTAGGGGAGACTTGTGCCTGGCATTCAGAGCCATCTCAGATCCAAACCTAATGAACTTGCTTGATATCTGTAAATCAAATAGGACTAGGGCCACCTATTCCAAGAACCTAAATATGGCCTGCAACTTAACTAGGACATGTTGGAGGGACAGATTTATCTCCCAGCAACTGACGCATCTTTGGAATAGGCTACCTATTCATGTGAAGCAGAACACCTCTATGACACTGTTCAAAAGGTACCTGGAAGAGTGGATGGGGCACTGTAAATTCTTACTGGAATATCACACACAACCCTCCTGGACATGGGCAGTCATTACTGAATGCAGTCTTGGGTATTAACTAACATTTTTATGGCATTACATTGGGATGAAACGGCTAGGCTTGAAATGACCTCTGGGTCAATAGCCTAGTAATCTCCTATAATCCTATGATCCTATAATAATTTTTAAAGTGATACTTTATAGTATATCTTTCATAGCTAAAAAGCATTCTCCCATTATACTGTTAGCATTGTTGGTAAATCCACAGATTTTTTTTTACCAAGAAACTTAAGTCAAATGTCAAATGTCAGGGATAATTTGCTTGTTTACTAAATATGGATTTTCCTTGTTATTTGTGTCATAACGTAACACAGTATATTTGCTAGTCTTAAGCAATATGCTACTAGCTATGCCTGCAAGTATAAACAATCCATATCATGTTGTGGTTTTATGGCACCTTGTGTGTTAAGTGATTAGGTATCTCACCTTTGGGTCATTTAAAAACATATTTGTCCACATACCAGCAGGAGCAAGTAAGGTAAACTCAATTGCATTAAAAAATAAGGGAACCAAAAGACAGCCCAGTGTATCCTCTTATTATCCACTTTAGCTGAAGAAAATTAATTTTAATTTTTATATTAACATTTTTGGAATAACAACCACTTCTGGATGTAGCATGTGATAAATCTGTTAATGCCCATGTTCAGAAAAGGTTGTTTATTATAAGTTTGTGTGGAACTGAGTTGAATGTCTTTCAAGATTCACGTATGTTGAATCCACCAAAATTGCAGAATCAGCTACATACATTACATTCATATAGAAGTTTAACAAATTACTGAAGCATAAATCCCCTGTATAAACAGATGATCTGCAATGTTTGAATCTGATAACAAATCATAAGCTAATAGGTCCAGGAAAGTTCTTTCAAAGCATTTCCCAGTTGTAGACATTAAACTATTAGATCTAAAATTATCAAAATTATTAGATTTAACCCTTATGACTACAGACCACAATTGCTTACTTCCAAATCACTGGAATGAAGTTTGTAAACAGATTCCTCTGGAATAAATATATTAGTAACACAAAAGCCATTTAGGGCATCTTGACTAACAGATGCATTAACTTTAACCATGTTCTGCACTTTGGACACACTAGTTTTGGTTTTGGACTCTAGGGCAGTAGAGATGGAACATTAATAAAATCAGATACAGTCCCCAAGCAAAAAATGTTGAAAAAGAAAAAAAAGTGTTATACTTGTTCTAGACATTTCCATCATATATTTAGGCTTTATTATTAGCCCTAATAAATTCTTCCAACTTCAACTCATACTTTAGCCTTCAGGTCTTTGCCTTACTTGTTCAGTTAAGTTAAACTGCTTAATCATGGCATGGAATATCACAAATTCAGTCCTATGATTAAGTTATGCTGTAACAAAAGCACTGAGTTGTCTGCCTTTCAACTCCAGTAAGCTTAAATGGCACTAGGCATCCTACACAGGTAATGCTACAGGAATGAAAAAGTAAACATCATGATCAACACTGTAGGGGCAAATTAAATAGGGTGCAAGAGCTGTGTGGGAGTGCAGAGGAGCAATACTTTGTGTGCTCACTTCTGCACATCGATCATGCATGTATCAAACGTCTGTCATATTGCCATCCCCTGAATTTGCTTAAGTTATTATACAGAGTACTCTGTACAATGCATAGTATGCATTCTTCCTCAAAGTGAAGTCTAAATAAATAACAGATCACTTAACTGATTACCAAGCTGATCTTTCATGTTCATATGTTGACCTCAAATAATAAAGACATGACAGATTTAAAAGATTTTATGCATCTGCTTTTTTACTTTGCCTATGTTTTCCTTCATGGTTTCATGTAATATAACACATATTCAAATTCATGAGACATTAATGGCTTGAACCTGTTTACTGGCAAAATGTAGACCAGTCTTTAGAGGAGAGATTTTCCATGGGATAACAACTGGTGATACAATATGTATTCAAGGTTCCCAAGGCTTATTATATTTTGACTTTTATAATTTTTCTTTAATGGGATATTTAATAAATAATGTTCCTTATGGTAAATAACGCGTCCCAAATTCTTTTTCTACTACAAAGTCCCACATGATGTAGCTTAAATCTGCTTGCCACCCCCCCCCCCCTACAGATCTGACAAAATGGAAAGGTGCACTCCAAAAGCTACTAACTTTGTTTTACACAGGCATTGTGATAGGTGTTGAATTATGTGCACATCAATTTCAGAAACTGAATAAATTCATTGGCTTTCTTCCAAAATTGTACCCCATCAACATCAATAATACATTTTAACATAGTCTTCAACCATTAATTTGAAATTCATAGAGATAAAAACTTTAGGTCAGTAATTATCGTATTATGAAATAATGGCAATGTAATCATTTTAACAAGTATGCACAGATGCACATTGTTTATTATGTCATAGTTTATTACTGCAACAGATAAAAATCTTAGCCACTACTAACTGTATTGTTACTTGACATTAATTATTAATGCTTCTGATTCCATTAATGTAAGATTAATTCTCAGAATGCAATCTGCTCCCATTTAGTACATCATTAATATCTAGCATGACAATTTTCTAAAGTTTATTGTTGTTCAAAAATATTTTAATTTATGGCAATACTGGGATTTTTTTAACTAAAGGATAACAAATTATAAATTCTTCTGACTGCTGAGGCTAAAGGTCACCACCATTTATGCAGTTGCCAAGGAACTATGGTGAAAATGTAGAACATAAAAAAATTGGTGTGAAAGAGTCCTTGCCCCTATCAAAAAGCTGCCTTTACTCCCAAACTCCACTCCCCTCCTTGATTACTGCACTATAAATTTTCCCCTGCTAACTCTTTATGCCAACCATAGTGACATACTACATAAAGACCAATACTCTGTTTGTAGCAAAGAAATTAATATACAACATCCGACCATGACAGGATATCAAAAAGCTGTTGAAATAGCTAATAATTATTTCTTAACTAAAGGATAAGGGAGTTATTTCTCCCCGGGCCTCCGCTGAAAACAGGCTCTGTTGAACCTAGTCGGACTATCCCGGTCAACAAATGTTAAATAAATAAATAAAAATAAAAAATAAAAAATAATGTTACTACATACTGGATTGTGTCTGATGATGACCACTTTATTACAAAACATTTTCATAATTATATTTGAAGCTGTACCCACTGACGATGACCACTTTACTAAAAAAAATTGCCATAATTGTAAATGAAGCAGTACTCGCCTTGTATGTTTATGACCACTACAGGTTTGTGTTAGAATAATACATGAATTCAGGTGCATGTTGTATTTATAGTTGTTAAGGTTACTACTTGTTAGAAGTTATTAAAATAACTTGCTGTATACAACTCAGTTTCAGTTTCTGGTTTCAGTTCCATCTGTTTAACATTTGGATCAATAAATGTTACAGATACTCAGACACATACTTTAAGAGCTGTTTTCTTCTACCCATGAAATGACACTGTGCTGCCTGCACAGTATTCTAGACGATGGTCCTACTTTGATTTCTGCCCAACAAAGCTGTATCTAGGGTAGGGCAAAGGTGGCAATTACCCCCAGCTGCAAGCTGTTAAGTGGCAGGATTGGCAGTATAGAAAAGTTGCTAGTCATTCGACAAAGCCATTGGTGTGATTGTTTTTCTTGGTAGTCTGCTTGGGTCTATAAGAAGCTGCAGTTCAGATCATGGCTAGTAAATGATTTGCTTCAATGTATGTGTGTGTAGGGGGTTACCAGGTGTGAGAATGCCTAGGGATGCAGTTGACTTAGCTACAACTCTTCTGCCCCAGGGCCCCATTTTGTCCCTAACTGGCCTTAGTTACATGCCCTGTGAACCAAAGGCTGGCAGCACACAAAAGTCTTTGAAAAATCAAAAACTATATACCTAATATTAATCTTATAAATTACAGTTGTGCACTCCACTGAGAAAGGAGAGCTATATAGACAATTATGGACTCCTTTTTTTTACAATGTCTGGCTAAGAATAATCTATTAATAATGTTGTTATACTGAAACAAATTTAAATAATATCAATGTAAAAAGGTCAATTTTTACAGCTACTGTTAGTGCCAACCCACAGAGATGGCCAAGTCTGTGCATGCGCTAAGAAGGGCATACATACATCAAAGGCAAGGGACAAGGAATACCTTTCTGCCAACAGGTCATCTCAATGGTAGGGGATACTGGTGATCTTCAGTTGTGCTGACCATATGGGCCTGGGAATGGACTCATATCATCAGGCAGTAAGACAGGAAGGGGACTTTTACTTTATGCATTTATTAATATGGTAAGCCCAATGGACACAAACATCCCTTCACAGGGTGACCCAGAACCAGACCAGGTGTGGAAAAGTAACTTGCTCAGTCACACAGTTGGCAAACAGAGATGGAAACAATCAAACTCTGTATCCTGGACTACATGAGGCAGTTAGCTCAGAGCATTCATTCTCAGCACTTGCCACAAACTACTCATGTTTTAATGCAGAGAAGTGAGATTGACTGCTATGTCAGGGAACCCCAATGTTTGTGCACACAAAACACGGAATCATGTGACAGCACATTCCTAGGAGGTGTGCGAACAGATGAGAGCCATATCTGCATGACCTTTCTCAAAAAGTGAAGAACAAGCAACACATATCAGCATTTCCGAAGAGTAAACATTTATACTGGTAAGTTGTTAACTTATAATTGCCCAGTAGAATAAGCCATTTCACCGAATAAGATACAGTTTCACTGTATACCAAATCTTAACTTTAAATGTATACATAGTAAAATATATCACTTTAAGGCAACATATGTTACAGCTGTCTGTTTTTTGAGCCACAGGGATAAAAATACATTACACTTCAGTCTCATCATGCCTTGGCTTATTTTATCACAACCTTAGAGTCTGGTAAAATAAACTGTGAATGGAACTGACGCAGGAATGTGCATCTATCATTTAGACAGCAGCTCTAGTAATACCATTCCCTAGAAATCTTACAAACTAAGGAAAAAGAAAGTGAGTAAGCTTATTTTTATTCAGACAACAGAATGACAAAAAAGTTTATCTGTTTTGTTGTTTTTTTATTCATTTATTTCACCTAGTTATATGGATCAAGATTCAGAAAACCTTACACTTAGCTTCAAGGTATCCATATTTATGGCTAAGTATCATGGCTGAGAGTGAGTCAGTAATCTCTTGGAGCTCAGTACAAACAGCCTGCAATCAGTTTAAAATGTTTGCACATAGCACCCTAGTGATTCAGAGAAATGAAATTCAGGGTTTACCTTTACAAAGCCAAATCACAGTGGTGCAATTGCTCATATGAGTGAATCGTAACCACGAAAGTGAAAACAGTGACAGTTTGAAATGTTCAAAAATCAGCAAATCAAAAAGCAGATTCGCTGATTTTTGAACATTAATGCTGAAAAAAAATTAATAAGGTTTAAAGCAGGGGGGCAAGCCACCCTGCACCCCCCATGTGGGGGGCTGTGCCCCCACACCCCCCCCTACTTTAATATTCTAACTCAGAGATTGCACTACAGTGGGGAAAGGTACCATTTCCCGATCCCAACTATAGTGCAATTCACCCAAAATGCCAAATGTGCAATGAGTGAATGTCAGTGTGCATTCACTCATTGCACATTTGATCCTTTTTCCATTCAGCATTTGCAAACTTTGCAAACTACCTTTCAGAGGATTGCTATTCACCCTTGTACAATACGCACACATGAAGGTAAAACGAAATTCAGATATAGTGTATCAATTGTCCTTTGTTGCACCCTAAGATTCCATGTGGTGACCAGATATTTAGCACATGTAGTACACAAGACATTACACTACTGCACTGCCACAGAAACCTTAGCTGATCTGCAATATGTTTGGCCAATTGACAGTATTTTTATTCCTGACTAATAAAATAACTTAAGTAACCTTCTCAGTTACAGAATGGGCTTCAGAGTGACCAAGATCCTAAGCCTGATGTCACCACATCACATAGCTTCCTATACGCACTGACCATGTCTGCAAGAAAGGATTGCACTAAGCCACCTTGCAACTTAGCACAGCATGCCATAGTCCCAAATTAATTACTCATGTCAGTTCTGTTCAGAGTCCTCATTTGGAATCACTAATTAAGGTTAACCATTTCTGATGCTTCTGAAGCTCTATGTCAGGCCTCACTCCAATGTTCTTGAACTAAGGCCACAGTGGTTAGTTGCCTTTTTTTTCTGCAATGGCTCTCATTTCAGGAGACTACATAGTTTACTGTTCTGTGGTAGACTATGATTAGTGTGCTCCCAAAGACTTCTGCAGCATGACCGTTTTATTTTTTGTATATAGATCCTCTAAACACATTAAGTTATACATAAACAAATAACCTTTGACAGTTCACATCATAGGACTAATTGTGATTGTTCAAGATTTATAACCACTTCACTAAAACTGGAGTATAATTTGAGAGTTAGGTTGTAGGGTTGTATGAGTCACATGGTACTAGGCATTGCAGAATAACTTTGTTATTAAGATCCAGATAAATTTTGATTAGAACTAGTGAAAGTTTTCTTTGGATAGCATTTAAATATGTGAGCTCTGTGAAATAATTCTTTCACAGCTTTAAAGATTAAAAGACTAAGCAAAGTATCAATGCAAACATGTTTTACTGCATGCAGTTAAAGAGTATTGGCTCTTTTTGTCGACTCCAGCACTTAATATTTATGCAGATCCGTCATGAGTATATTCTTGCATAAGTCCTGTTTTGTTGTGCAGCCTCTGAAAAAAATGGGCGGTGGGGGTTAGGGGTAACAAGAGTATTACTTGGTTTTCTGGAAGGCAAAATTCAAGTTTTTTGCTGAGAAGTAAGTAGAAACTTAAATAAATAGCAATAGCTCCAAAATGTATAAAAATATACTGTTCAGAAAGTGACTCACTGGACTCATATTTCATTATGTTTGCATTATAAAAATTTTATAAAATTCACAAGGCCCAGTCCAGAAATTCTCTATCAAGTAAATCATTGCTGCACTGAATTATAAAGACAGCTCTTTTTTTCTTGTACACATCCCCATCCTAATGTTTTTTCTAAGCTTTTGTACCCAGTCTCCTTTCCTTTTCTCTGTTCTGTCTGACCTGTTTCTTTCCACAGTATGAATTCCTTTATTTTTACCCAAACCTCAGTAAACATCAGTTTGACTCTCCCCTTTTGACCCTATCCCCTCCACTCACTTCATTCTAAGCAGACAAATCCGCCATTTTCATTCCACTTCATTTTGATAATTTTTTTGCATACCGTAGCTTTTCCCCTAAAGTACTTTCACCACTGTACATTCCTACCACCTATGAAAAATGTCCGCTTGGCTAACTCCACAGCTCACAAATGCCATGGTAACTTCTAGGTATGCTGTATGAGCAATACGACCACTGTCCAAATCTTGAGTTACCCTCTCAAAATATTCACCAGATTCATTACACAGACTCTACCCTTAACAAAGTCAAAGTATTGGGGGTAAAGTTTAATAAAATGTTTTATATAATAGTTTATCAGGGCTGCTATTATCCATTCCATGGTTTTACAGATGAAGCTTATCAGGCTGATGTGTCTATAACTCCCATGGAGTAACAGCTAAACCTGAACTTTGAGACTTCATCATAGATCAGTAGGAAGTTTATACACCTGAAGTCTCTAAATACTATGACATTGCAACTGCTGGTTTAGGGACTTTGAAATAGGAGGTTAACAATTTGTGGACAGTGTTTTCTTGGGAAGAGTGCACCACGGATTCTGTATTTGTAACGACTAGGTCAAGAACATTTTGTCCTCTAGTGGGCTTTTTAACTAATTGATCCAAAGAACTTCTGTTTATGAAAGTGAAGAATTTTTGGGTATAGTCTGCATTTGAGATGTGTGTCTCCCAGCTTATTGACGAGTAGGTTATTGTCTCCTAGGATGATGGAGAGTTTGTGTATTTCATTTTATCCACAGTGTTTAATTACTTTTCTTTATTTTTGCTAATCATTCAGGGGGTCCTGTAACAAGCTATCATCTGACAGCTGGTTTTATTTTCATTGAGTTGAACCTCAATACATTTGGGTTGAGGGTCTCGGGGAATCCGCCTTGAGGTGAAATGTTTTTTAACCATTATGAATATTCTGCATTAATTCCCATAGGATATGGACGAGGGTAGTGTGACAGAGGTGAGGTCTGCGGTGGGAGTGACAGATGCGTTTAAGGTGGAGGTGGGGTTACATCATGGATCAGCACTGAGCCCTTTCTTATTTGCAATGGTGATGGACAGGTTGACAGACGAGATCAGACAGGAGTCCTCGTGGACTACGATGTTTGCAGATGACATTGTGATCTGTAGTGAGAGTAGGAAACAGGTGGAGGAGACCCTGGAGAGATGGAGATATGCTCTAGAGAGAAGAGGAATGAAGGTCAGCAGGACTAAGACAGAATATATGTGTGTGAATGAGAGGGAGGATAGAGGAATGGTGAGGATGCAAGGAGTAGAGGTGGCGAAAGTGGATGAGTTTAAATACTTGGGGTCAATAGTTCAGAGTAACGGTGAGTGTGGAAGAGAGGTGAAGAAGAGAGCACAGGCAGGATGGAGTGGGTGGAGAAGAGTGTCAGGAGTGATCTGTGACAGACAAGTACCTGTAAGAGTGAAAGGGAAGGTCTACAAGAGGGTAGTGAGACCAGCTATGTTATATGGGTTGGAGACAGTGGCATTGACAAAAAGGCAGGAGTTTGAGCTGGATGTGGCAGAATTAAAGATGTTAAGATTTGCACTGGGTGTGATGAGGGTGGACAGGATTAGGAATAAGTATATTAGAGGGTCAGCCCAGGTTGGAAGGTTTGGAGACAAAGCCAGAGAGGCATGATTACATTGGTTTGGACATGTGCTGAGGAGGGATGCTGAGTATATTGGGAAAAAGATGCTAAGGATGAAGCTGCCAGGTAACAGGAAAAGAGGAAGGCCTAAGATAAGGTTTATGGATGTGGTGAGAGAGGACATGCAGGTGGTTGGTGTGACAGAGCAAGATGTAGAGGACAGGAAGAAATGGAAACAAGTGATCTGCTGTGGCGACCCTTAACGGGAACAGCCGAAAGAAGATGATGAATTCCCACAGGGTCTAAAGAAGTGATAAGAGCAAAAGCTTAGTATAGAGGGGCTGCTTTCTACATTTTTAAGCCGGGTGTCAGTACTAATACACACATGAATGTGCTCTAAATAAGGGAGGGCTTCAAGGTCAAGTCCTCATTGAAAGGGGTCAGAACTAGGTAATAATTATTCATGTCAATGGGTATTCATGATATAGGTTGTGTGAATGGGGTACAAATACTCCACCAAATGAGTAGCCTAATATTAACCTATGAACCTAATCTAATCTTGACCTGTTTCTTTAGGCTTCCACATCCCAACCATGCTCATCTCTCATCCAAATCTTACCCATAACACTTTAAAGGTTTTGTAGATACCACCAAGTCTTTTGATACAGAGGTCCCTTTGTCAGACTACTGCATTTTTTCCTCAACTTCCCTGTCAGATCTTTGCCTCCCTCCTTCCTCTATTCCTTTCTGTCAATTTCAATGGCTCCTGCAACGCAGAATCATGCTGCTCCCAAGCTCTTAACATCCATCCTTTTCAGACATTGTGTATACTTACTTGGAAAACTCATTCACTCCCTTCAGTTGAAATAAGTGAAATAAGGATTCTACCACCCCACCTTCTCTAGTTGTAATTCACTATTTATTTTCTATTTATTAGCTGAGTAGGTGGGCTGACTCTTTCTAGCCATAACCTGAGCCATAAGCAATACAGAATTAGTACATTATTACAGTTTTGAATTACAGGGTCAAAATATAATCAGTGGGTTTAGAAACAGCTAATAGACTATTATTATATCACCAGTAGTTAAAGAAGTATATGGTTATATATGAACAGATTTACATGTACAGGATGAAACAAGCTGTATATGTTAGGAATTACCTGGTGGTCTGCAGCCTTTGATTCAGTTTTGTTTTTATATTTTTTACTCATTACTTCAGTAAATGTCATGAGCATTGTCCCTATAATAATCTCAGCTGTAAAACTCTCTAAAATGTAGCTTTAATTGATTTTTAAAACTAGTGAAGTTGTTTTCAGGTGTATTTGTTTCATATAATAGATTTCATAAGTATAAAGTGATTGAATACATTTCTCCATATACAGTTCCAAAGGGTCAATAATTTAATTTTGGGGTGTCTAGGTTGTCTGATCAGTATGAATATGAAGACAAGACTATAATCAAAGTAGATGTGAGGGGGTAATTGTTCAGATGAAGACATTTGAAGGTGAGTAGAGTTTAGTAGTAGAGGAGCTCTGGTTGTGATAGCTAGCCAATTTGTTTTTTTTTTTTGTTGTTGGAGTGTGAGGCAGTAATGCTTCCTGGATTCTAAAAGTACAAAAATTGGCTCATTTTATAAAGAAACCTATAAAGTGTAGCATTTTGAGATAAGGCTAAAATTATAAGAGGCAGGATACATTCCAGTTTAGGAATTAGAATACCTTTGCTGATTGGTCTGCTTGATTCAGAAGTTAGGAAATGTGGCAGTCTGTAGCTGCATTTTAGTTATTACGAGATGTGTACCTGTGTTGATCTCTTTGCTCAATTTAAAGGTAAAGGCAGAATCAAGATAAATCCTAGGTATTTGTACTTACTAATCATCTCCATACTAATATGTAGTGGGTCTGTGAATGTTACTGGGGATTGGTTTTTAGTCCCTGAGTTATTTTGCAAATAATGGCTTCAGTTTTGCCAAGATAAATAATTTATTACTATTGTGCCATGTGAAATATTGCTATATTCTTTTTGGAGGTTAACCAGAATCCCTTTGTTTGATCTGTTCCCTTTTAGGATGGTAATACAAATTGCATAAAGGGTTATACAGCAGTTTGATATGATTTATGTATTAGTCATCTGATATCATTAATTAACTGTGATAAAAGGACAGGAACAATAACCAATTCCCTGATGATCATCTGAAGTAAACATTCCTTGTTCTTATAAGACACAGTTGGAAATGTTGTCACAGTTTTATTAAATATGAAATTATCAGCTGATTAAGAGATACTCCACTGAATCTTATAGTTTTTAAGTTTTGGCTGTAGCGGTATGAGGATTATTGATCTAAAAGCTCTTTTGAGGTCCAGAAATATTGCATGTATTAGATTTCCTTTTCCCATACTATAGAATATGTGATTGGTTACAAACTATAATTCAGTTAAAATATTGCAACATTTTCTAAAGCTATGCTGTTTATTGACTAGGAGATATTCTTTTTTCACAGAATTCCATGACTGGGCTATATACTAAGAATTTTTAGTAATGGACAAAGAGTGATTACTGATGGAAGACTTGTGGATGTTTTGGTCTATTAAGATGGGGTGTAATGAAAATATGTATTAATAATGAAGGGTGTGTATCTCATAAAAAGAGACAGGTTGTAAATATGGCCAAGAGGTTTGGCTGCCATTTTAAGAAGTGTTACATGTTCCACAGATAACTTAGGAATGCATTTACAGTCTTAACATTTGAGGGTTAATTTACAGATTATGGCGAGATGTTAATGAAGTAAAATGGCAGCCTACTGGAGCAATCATTTATTATGGTGGTATGTGCTTGCTGTACTCAGATTATGATTCTGAAAATTATTACTGCTAGGCTGATTCACGTTGACTAAATGTTATTTTTATGCTGTTTAATAGGATTTTAACAGGAGAATTGTTAGTTGTTGCAGTTCTGAGATTCTGCAATGGTTTGGGATAACTGGTTAAAGTATTTTTTCTATGATATGAGGCTTTGCTAGGCTTTGTTGCAAGCAATAACTTTCTGTGAAGTAAACAGAAGATCTATTAGTGAAGAGAGTTGTATGATTGCTTCAAGGGCTTCCAAGAGTTGCTTTTTTATTTGAGTTTATAGAGCTTTTGTAAGCAAAGGACACCATAGCATACCTTTGGAAATCAAACATCTCCCTCCTGTTTTCCTGCTTCAATCCTTGTCTACCCCATTTTTTGCCTTTTCCTTTCCATATAAATTGTCTCAGAGTGTGTGCATCTCCTTAGTCTACTTTTCTGTCAGTGATGTTTAGTTGTGTCTGAGTAAATACAGGATTAAGGGCTGGATGACCCCAAATATTTTATTCTCTTCCAGCCCATGATAACCCTCTCTGTCTCCTTTGGTCCAATAAAATTCTGTCCATTACAATAGTCATCTTCATTGACCATCCATCGATCTCTTAAGATTGCAGTAATAACTGCACTGACTGCCCACCCTTTTGTCTATTATTATTATTATTATGCCTAATGACTCTTCTATTATTAATTCACATTGACCTGGACACAGTTCAGCTTCGTGCTGGACACCCAGTTTCAAAATGTCTCAGTATCCAGTTTCATTCCCTCTACAGCTTCATGAAAAAACTCATATAATTTGTACACTTGTCAGAAAACACAGTAACTTTAAAAGATAATATACTGACTCAAAAATCGCAAAGCTTTTAATGGATAAATGCTCTGAAAGCTGAAAATACATTTTGATACATATTCGTGAAAATTAGCATTAGAACCTCTTAAAACTACAAGTGAGCCTTCCAATGTGAGTAAACAGTTTTACTTCATAGCACATATCGATAAGTTTATTCTAAATTGAGACTCACTTGGTCATTCAGTTTCTTAGCAGCAACGTTCTAGTCTACATCGCAAATGACTTGCAGATAATTAAATTAGGACATATTTTACTAGAAGCAGTGAAGAGGAAAAGGATTAGACATTCCCATATTGGTGCATTCACTACGGATCAGTGGGTGGCTTCTGCTCTGATTTAGTCTCTGAATGAGATCCAGTCCTGGTAGTCTGTAGGGTAAAAATGTTGTATGCAACAGTCTCTTGAAGATAGGGCTATGCCAAAAGTGAAGAAATAATGCTAAGAAGCTACCCTACATACTACACATTATTAAAAACGTTATCTGAGAAAATAATACCGGAAGACGAGCAACAACAAGTTGTACAGTTTGGCACACACACGATTTCTTTAAAACCTAAAATCTATTCTACTAAGTGGCATTATTGGTTTTAAAATCCATCAGAATTAATCAAAGACCTGTCAACAAGCATTAGAGGCCTTGCAATGCATCTGCCTTACACAGCCTGTAAAATGCAAATACAGGCTAAAGAATGTGCTCTCAAGCAAAAATTTTAATATTTGTAATCCTTGTTACACAGGAAAGGGTAGAGCAAATCTTGCACATCCCATTTTAGACATAATGCACTAAAAGCAGGTATACAATAAACGCAGTCCATTTTGGTTCTGGTGACAACAAATTTTGGCTACCTAAAAGTTTCCTGATAGAATTTATGCATTTGTCTTGAGTCCAAGGTCCCAGCCAACCCTTACTTAGAACACTTAAGAGTTTTGGATAGTTCATGAAAACTACTATGAAACATTTACCATTTCAGGTAGTCCTTGTAAGAATGCAAAGCATGTTGAAGGCATTTCTGACAATGACCTTCAGTACAGGTTTTCCTAACATGTTGACATTTATAATGCATTCTATTAACACCCTTTGACTGGTACATTGGATGTTCCCAGTCACTGTGCTGAATGTCTCGCATTTTCTAAGTCCAACAAACTTACTTTTCTTGTCTTTCTAAATGTATACATAATGGTGCTGTGTTAATCTAAGGCATTGCTTGTAGCATACAAACAAATCTGAATTTGAAGGAGCTACTTCTGATATAAACAAATTCCCTCTCAGTAACAAGGAAAGCCAGAACAAAAAGAGTATCTCACACTAAATTGCAGGACCAGTGCCATGAGTTTTCTGGGGAATCAAACCACTTGGATCTTGCAAGTGAGTGTGTGGTAACCCCAAGTTGGCAGTTTGAGACCATTGCTGATTACTCCAAAGCAGAAACTGCCAGTTGTATCATAACCTTCTTCAATGACTGAGAGTTTCAGAGAAAGTAACACAGGAAAACTCTTAATGTGATATTCTTTTAGTTACTGAAACTGAAGATCCCATGCCATGTAAACTTTCTTTTCTGCATAAAAATGCAATCCCAGCTTTTGAAATGTTCTCCATTTGACCAAAATCAAACTTGCTACTACCTCCCTGTGATGCCATGACACAGTATGACGTCACAAGAAATTATTATTTATCATTACTTATTTCAGTTGCTAGTTGCCTCAAGAATGCACAGAAAGATATTTACTTGGTTTACTATATATAGGGAAAGTCACATTGCTCACTCACCCTCCCTGATAAATGCCATCTAAATCAAAGGAAGTATAACAAGGCACACAGACTTACCAACAGGCATAAAACACTAAAAATATAAAGGTGTGGTGTCAAAATGGTGACATAAGACCAAGCAGTTCTGGAACTTGGGTTACCATAAAAAGTTAAAAGGGCATTGTATAATCACATTCACTTCCATGTTTATGTGGAAACATGCACACACACACACACACACACACACACACACACACAAACATATATGCAGAAATGTACACACACAAACACAAAATAACAAGACACACACATGCACGCATGCATGCAAGCACGGACAGACATAGAAGTACATATACATGTTAAGGATTCTGGGATACAATTTCTGAAGTGTTGACATTACTCTTAAAGCCACCCGAACATACATACAAGAAGAACATAGGAAATTGTTCACTTTCTTACTGCCTTAATATTATTCATTTAACATTGAAAAGACAGTACTTCCAAAAATATATATCCAAATGACATGCAGCACAGGCTAGGAAAGGTGACATGAGCTACTGTAGATAACTGGGCAGGTAAAGAGTTTTAGCAGCCATGAAATGTTTGATTTTTTTTTCACATACCTAAAAAGTGTTTTAGATTTGTGACCTTCTGTGAATATGTAATAATGCATATTTGTTAAAAAATATGCATCGTTTTCTCCAAAATAATTTACTTTTAACAGAACAAGTAACTGCCTCGTTATTAACAAACTACTACACTATTTTTACTAGACCCTGTCTTCATTTTCTTTCCAAAGACCATTCTTCCCATAATTATTTAAATACAATTATGCATTACTTCAGTAGGGGTAAAAACTTAGCTTTCACATTCATAGATTAAAGGAAAAATCTATGCTGAAACTCCAAAGCACGTTTCTTTGATCTTGTCTTGCTGTAATGGTGCCTTGATATTCTCTGCTACACTAATGCATATGCATCTGAATCCAAATACATCTTATTATGACTTTTTATACCACACAATGGCCATACTGATGTGAGTTTTCTATCAGAGTCCCTCTTGTCCTCCATCAGTGTGGCTTGTATCCCTTTTATAGGACATATCCTGGACATAGTAAAGTAGGTATGTTTTATCTTCATTTAATTATAGTGCCTTGAGTCACTGACTTTTTGCTTTATGAATTCTTTTTTTTTTAATTTCATTGAATGACTTTGATTTTACAAGCAGAAACCTGCTGCAAACATTATCATGGTGCATTTAACCCGTCTTCAAAATAAAACTAGCTAAATAGTATGGTTCTAGTAGTTAAATTTGCAGCTTTTTAAACAACTGGCAGTTCTTTCCCCATACTTTTACTAAGGTGTTAAACTTGTCAGTATAGTGTAGTAACTCTGCTCATTCATTTTTACACAAAAACTGTCATTCTGATTGACACCTGTCATTTCAAGAAAATTGTTATACTTGCAGTATTTCAGGCTGTTCTTAATTTATCTGCAATTATGATAAAAGCACTAATTTGTCTTATTTAATTGGCAAATGACAGGACTTTCCAGCATGTTTGTATAGTGTTGCATTGGCATTCATCCCTGTTTTTCATACAAAGATTATTCAAAAACAAACTATTGAAATTATTTTCACTTTAACTATTAATATGTGCTTTCTGGGTCTCACCAGTCACATGAAGATAGTCTCAGGATGTAAGACTACGTGATGTGACTAACACAAAGAAGTGTGTAAAATCAGATGTTTGGCATATGTTATGCAGAATCATACAATCTCCTCCCTGAAACAATATAGTATTTAAACAGACAAAAACGGGTGGGAACTTCATGACCTATGTTCCCAATAAAATGGAAAAGAAGAACGTGAAAGGGACCGAAAGGTTTCTGAACTCTAAATGACATCTAATTAAAATGGTATGCATAAAAATCCAATTTGGGGAAAAGGTTAACTACACTGGCAAGTAGAAATTTCCCTTAAAAATGATAAAATGATGCATGCAGTGACAGTATGAGTGCATGCGTGTGTGTGTGTGTGTGTGTGTGTGTGTGTGTGTGTGTGTGTGTGTGTGTGTGTGTGTGTGTGTGTGTGTGTGTGTGTCTGTCTGTATGTGTGTGTGTCTGTATGTCTGTGAAAATTCCATAGGTACACTTTAACAATGAGTCTGCCAACTTCTCTGAGCAAACTTGATATGGTGGTACAAAACCATACCTTGATATGTGATCTCTGTTTATAGCAATGTTACAAATAACATAAATTTCATACATTTACAATTCACTGTATGTTTTGAAAATATGAAGATGAGAAAATATGTTAATCGAACTGGAGATCACAACACACAAATCCTTGACTGCCTAATAATCAGATTCCATTTACCCACATTTTATTTATAAACAGTTACATAGTTTTTATTTCCTAAACTGGAACATTAAAAACTATGCATTTTATACATCTGCATACATTATACATCTCCTTTCATTTGTTATCAAATAAATATAGGGAAATTCATCTTTCTCTGAAATGTTTACCCACCAAACAGATATCAGTCTGTTATTGAAATGTGCCCTTTTTTCAACTGAAAAAATAATGTTTAAAACTGCCAGATATGGAAACCCTGAGTAAAAAAAAAAATGAATTGGTGTTATGGCTTCAATGTTTATCAATTGAACATGTTTTAAATAAGTGCTGCTGTTGAAACTGGTTCCTTGGCAACAACTATGCAAGAATTAGCATATTACAAACTTTGACCAGCAATGTCAGTAGATGAATTGCCCAGATCAGATCCCCACAGTGAAGTTGTCATTGAAAGTTGCAGTGTGAAAACAGACTGTTTTAGACATACTAGTAAGGCTGTAGGCAAAATAGGCAACGGCAGAACCCAGTGTCAGTCCAGTCATGTAAGAAACTGTCATTGTGTTACCTGAAAAGAAAAAAAGATAAGAAAATAAATGCTAAGAAACACCACAGCAAGCAAGCAAACATAATAATGAGCTTAAAAGGTGAATCTAGAATTTGGTCAGACTGTTTTCTTTTTTTTAGACTTAAAGCTAAAAAAACAACCTTAACACATTTGTCACTGATAATGCACGTTTGATTGCAGATGTTACCTTTCCCTAAAAGAAAACTGTCATTTAAAATACTATGTTTAAGCATAAAGGTATAGTGAAATTAATTCTTACATACAAGGAAGCATTTCAGAGTCACTGGCTCTCAAAATTCTCTGTAGTTCATGGGGATAACATTTTTTTTTAAATAAACAGTATTATTCAGAAGTAACAAATCCACGGCACTTTATGATGATCTTTATTTTGAAAACAGAAAATCGCCACAGCACTTGACTTCCCTCTGTTTTGCATTTCCAGTTTGGCTCATGCATTTTGCCTGCTTGCTACTCAATGTGTCAGACATTGTATGAAGATAGATTTAGAGGTTTGCATAAATGCACAGCACACCACATCTGACTTTAAACTGACCTGTATCTGTGAAAGAATAAGGTACAGCTACATTTTCGGGGTACAATGTAAGTAATGCATCTCTCTGAATCAAAACATGTGATCCCATCCCATTTGGTATCTATTATGGTTTCCTTACATGTACTTTCTTGCCCGCAGGATATTTATTCCTTTGTATTACTCTAATATCTGTCCAAATACTCCCTTGTAACAGTTCATTTTACTACCATAATGCCAGTCCCCTCTTACTTTTGACTGTGTTTAACCTTTAAAACCAGTCTGGATGCCTAGATGGGTGATCTTATGTGAAAAAATCTACTTAATGGGGGCACTGCTAGTTTCCCACCAACACTGGTGATGTCATGGACATCATAAATAAGTTCACCAGCTTAAATATTAACCCCTATGTCACAATATGGGTGGCAAACTGGATCAGGGGTAGAACCCACATGATCAGTATTGCAGGTGCCATGTCAGACTCCAAACCAGTTATAAGCGGCGTCCCACAAGGCTCAGTCCTGGGACCTCTCTTGTTCGGTATATACTTCTCTGAGGTACAGGCTAATATGGGAGGACTATGGCTGACCAGGTTCGCAGATGACTGCAAGCTGGGCGCCATAATCGACTCTCCGGCTGACACAAGCATCCTCCAAAAGGGTCTCACAGAGACAGATAACTGGTGCGAGAGCCATGGCCTTAAGCTAAATGCCAAAAAGTGCATAGTCATCCCATTCGGGAAAAACAAAGTGCCCACAAATTACCACATAGGTGGTAATCCATTAAGTATGGAAGAAGTAATTAGGGATTTGGGGACCCAAGTAGATAGAAACCTCTCTTTTGACAATCACATTGCCAGAGTGGTTAGAACGACCTTCTATATAGCCCACCTTATCATGAAAGGGTTCACATCTAGAACAAGAGAGGTCATTGTGCCCCTCTACTCATCACTCATCAGGCCCATAATTGAATACACTGGCCCATTTGGAATGTACCTTACCTGACACCTGCAGCAACTGGAGAAGCCCCAAAACTACCTCACCAAGAGGATCAAGGGACTCAAACAGATGCCCTATGCAGTTTGGCTAAAGAAACTCCAGCTCTACTCAGTTGCTTACCGCCTACTCAGAGGTGATCTATGCCTGACGTATAAAGCCATGTCCAACCCAGAGTTAATGGACATGCTCCACCTCAGGAAATCCAAATCCCTTAGAGCTACACGCTCCAGGGACTTAAACCTCAGCACAGAAATAAATAGGACATGCTGGAGGGACAGATTCATATCCCAGAGGCTTCCCTCACTCTGGAACAGAATCCCAGTCCATGTTAGGCAGAGCCCCTCACTGACCCTCTTCAAGAGAAATCTTGACGAGTGGATGGGAGATCGTAAGTTCACCCCTGGGATCTCTTCTGTGTCCCTGCTAGACAGGGGCACAGTAACCTAACCTTAAAAGGGCTATCTTCTGTGATCTACTCTACAGAGGCACAGTAAACCAATCTAAAAGGGTGGCAAAAGTCAAACACACTCTGGCTAGGCTTGTAAATGCCCTAGGGCAGATAGCCTAGTATAAACCTATGAACCTATGACTGAGCTTTTTGATGGTCTCTTTTGACCATTATCTTACTAAGGACATGCAAACCTATGTTTTGCATTATTGGGGCGCCTAGTAATCAGTCATAACTCCTCATAGGTCATGTTCACCATCACCTGCCATGACTAACATATCACAGTAACAGTACTCTAGCTAGTCCCTCCCCATCTTACTACATAGACTATTTAGGTTCATAGGTTCATAGGTTAGTATTAAGCTAACTGCCCTTGTGAGCCATTTTGAGCCTAGCCAATTATCCCTTGTGAGACTCAAACCCTGTACCTTGTGTTTATAAGGCAAACACCTTACCCATTAGGCCAGCCTCCCAATCCCACTATTTACACTTATTCTCTGAAGCTATTACCAGCATCACTCAACCTCAAATGTAGCAACTCTAGTATGGACTACACAGAATTATTTGCACAATATCTACCCCCCTCATACTTACACTTACCCTACCCTGTCCTCTTTCAACACCTTACTCTAGCCCCTGCATTCTGTACTGCTTCTGACCAGCTGTTTTCATGCTCTTGGCCCCCATTTCTCTGCTGTACTGGTCTGATACCATTTTTGGCCAGTTGTTGATGTAGTCTCTTATTTCTTTCAGCTTGAACAGTCTTCCATTTAAGAGGGCTACATCTCCTTACCCACTGCTGCATCTTAATAACTTTTGGAACTCACCCCCTTTGGAGTCCTGCAATTTCCTCCCTCCAGTCAAGGACAGCCATTTAAAGCTCAACTAAGTGTAGGTGTTATCCTACTATTTTGTTAACTCCTGTACTGTATTTCAGTAATTATTCATTGGCTTGCGCACTTGCATGGAACTTGGCATTCAGGTTTCGGCATTTTTTTTATTAACTAATTCATGTAATTGCCTTATTTTGCCACAAGATGGCAGTGTAACACAAGTAAACCAACCCCTTTTTTACTTACATGAGAGATTAATAGAAAAAAGAAATATTATATCACACCAAGCGCATAGAAGGTTACTCTATTCAGCTTCTCACTCTGGACAGGCACCTAGCTCACTTGCTTTATCAGCCTTGTCTGCATGGGATGGGAACATACTTTCTCCCAAAAATAAAAAAATAAATTTGTGTCCCCTGTAACTACTTATTTTATCTGCTAAAAAGCTGTTCACTCACCTTAGACTCATCAGCCCTGTGCTGTTACTGATTGTTTTTTCTCAAGACTTCTTACCTCTGTTACAGTCGGGCTAGTCCCGGTCCGTTCACCCTCACTGCACTTGGACTCACTACACTCCCTTACCCTACCCCCATTCCCACCCACTCCCATTTCAATTACATTTATTCTTATCCTAGACCCACCTCCTCACCCATCCACCAATCCAGATCCTCCCCATCACACCCCACCCTTTTCCACATTCTAATCCCCTACTTACTCCACCTTCCCTACTACATCAGACTACGTCATACCCAATTATCTCTAGCCCTATCTCCACCCCTTTTACTTATATCTACCCTCATCCTTCACACCTACATCACAACACTCCACTTCTCCTCTACTTCAATTGCACTACTCCAAACTCCTACACACACTCCATTTACAAATACACTATACTGCCATAACTACTCCTCTTACATTCACCCGCCACACTCCACTCCCCACTATAATGCCTATCATACACAACACATTTTTCCTTGCTCTTACTACTTACCTCACTCTCCTTCTAACACTCACATCACTTCACAGAACCTACTTACCTCCCAAACCCACATCTACTACAGCCACCTACTACGTGACCCCCTCCAGCTACTCTGCAATCTTATCTACTCTGTTTGCCACATATTTAATTTTACAGAAAAACTAATTATTATCTCTCCTCAACACACTCTTCCATATAATCTCAACTACAACTACTTTAGAAAAAAGAAATATCACCCCTACACTACTCCCACTCATCCAAGCTAGTCCTATGTGGTGATATACACTTCAACCCTGGCCCCTCTCCTCCCTCTCAGAATGCCTCTCTGGATCCACTAACACCTCTAAATCCCTAAATTTCACCACCAACATACAAAGCATAAAAAATAAAATTACCCCTCTACAAGCCTGGCTACCACAACATAAACCTGACTTTACAGCCATAACTGTAACCTGACTAAAACCATATATAAAAGACCCAGAATTTCTTCCCCTAACTACTCATGCCCTAGAACAGAGAAACTTTACAAAAGAGGCAGGGGCATTACCTTAATTTTATCCTAGTGCCTTCACAGTAATCCCATATTCAAATTCCATCCCCCCTTTTTCCACCACAGAGTTAATTATTACCTTTCTGAAGGTAAATGACAATAAAGTATCTGTATCTTAGTCATATATATCCCCCCAGGTAACAATGTTCCCATTCTTGAAGACATTCTTGCATGGACTACCGACAACATAAAAGATGAAACAATCATTCTAGGTCATGTTAATATTAATTGGTTAGAGTTCTCCATGAGCAACTCTTTCTCTAATATTAACCTTCATACCTACACTCAACTAATCTGAAACATTACTAAACCTGATAAACAGAACATTAAAGGCTCTATCCTGGACTGCATCGTGGTTTCTGACCCTAGCAAGGTTGCCACCTCTGGTATACTCCCAGATAGTTTCAGCGACCACTCTCCAGCATATATAATATGCAAACCCTCCTCTTTATCAAATATACACCAATATAGACATAGTCGAGATTTATCACATTTCTGTACAAATACCTTTAATGATATCTTACATAATACTAACTGGAACCCATTAAAAGTTCTCCAACTCAGTGAAGCTGTGGATTTCTTCAATTCCACTTTTCTCAGTGTCCTAAATAGGCTTGCTCCTCTCTGACTAAAAAAGAGTCAAGGCTAAACATGCTAAACAGCTTACCAAGTCCACAAAACAAATCCTATCTTCCAGGGAATGTCTGGCTAAAAAACAAAACCCCTTCCAGTCTCCTAAAATACAAAAAACTTTGTAACCAATACAAATGATCAGTACTTAAAAACAAAAAAAGAACACTTCCATACCCTCCAAAACCAACACATACATAACCCCAATAAATTTTGGGGAGCAATCAACTGCCTACTACATCCAGGAACTAACCACAATCCTTGACCAAACCCAGAAAATACTCCCACTGAATTAGCCTCACTCTTCAACTCTTATTTCATAGACACCATTGTTAAACTTACTGCCACTTTCCCACCCATCACCACAGATCCATTCAACCCTACACTTACACATACTCCATCTAACACAATACCCTCTTTCACAATCTCTCCCATACCTACCTCTACTATTCTAAAGCTTCTTCAGAAAATTAAACCATACACCAATGCCCCAGATAACCTACCCTCAGAATACTTACAACTATCAGCCTCCTCCAGTCATACACCATCAGTATTCTTATCAATAGGTCCATTCATGAATCAGTCATTTTAGACATCTGGAAAAAGGCTTATGTTCTCCCACTACATAAAGGAGGACATAACTCTGGCATCTCAAACTTCTGACCTATCACCATTTCCCCCCCATATCTAAAACACTTGAAAAGTGCATTCACATTCAGCTTCTCAACCATCTAACTAAACATCATCTCCTTTCCACCACTCAATATGGCTTTGGGGCAGGACACAGCACCTATACCACTCTAATTTCTTTCCTAGATGCAGTAAACAGAGCTTGGGATGAAGGATACATAGTCTCTGCACTGTTTCTTGATCTATCAAAAGCATTCGATACAATCTTCCACACCCTCCTACTCACTAAACTCTCCAACCTTGGCATCTCTCCTCCCATCCTTCAGTGGTTTCAAAACTATCTCAGCAACAGACAACAATCTTGTATCTGGCAGCACTCCTCCTCCTCCTTTATCAATACCAATACTGGGGTACCCAAGGATTCTATACTGGGTCCCCTTCTTTTCAGTATATTCATTAATGACTTCCACAATTGTTTCACCCACAGTACAGTCATCCAATACACAGATGACTCCACAATATTCTGCTTGTCTAAATCTGCCTCTGTAGTACACCTTACCCAAAAAGCAGTCACCACAACTGAATCCTGGATGTCACAAAACCATCTCACACTTAATCCCAATAAAACTAAACTCCTAATATTTGCCCCCAGAAAATCCAGCCAAATTAACAAGTCTGAACTCTTTATCTAGTCACAAAGCAGTACTATTATAGATGTTGTACCTTGTACCAAATTGCTCGGTGTTATCACTGATGATAACTTAACCTTTGACTTCCATATCCACAGTAACATTAAAAAAAAACATCAAAAATTGGGAGCCCTTTACAGGCACATCTACTTCCTCTGCAACTCAGCAAAAAAGTCCCTTGCCTTATCTTTCCTACTTCCAACTCTTTTATATGGAGACCCCACCCTCTCCAACATCCAGTCCTCCCTAAAACTAAAACTCAGCTCATGCTATAACAAAATTGCCAATGCCACTAATGCAAAATACTCCACCCATTACTGCTCCTCACTACACCAACTAAATTGGCTTGAGATTCCTCATC
This sequence comes from Protopterus annectens, assembly GCF_019279795.1. Classification (NCBI taxonomy): domain Eukaryota; kingdom Metazoa; phylum Chordata; order Ceratodontiformes; family Protopteridae; genus Protopterus; species Protopterus annectens. The sequence goes on from NC_056746.1 coordinate 388,973,921, forward strand.
AACTCACTTATGCACAAATAATTATTGCCCATAAACTGATCTACAATCCAGCAGCCTACCCAGCTCTCTCCCATATTCTGAGTACATACCAACCAAAGCACCTCAGTAACAATAACTCTCCTCCATTACTCCATTGATTCTATGTTATTCTAACATTCACTGTATAATTATGCTTTAATTTATGTAATACTACTGCATTATGTACTGTATTCATTGTGTTAATACTTTATCTGTATGCATCTATATGTGGAGCTTTTATCCCCAGGCCTCCACTGAAAATGGGCTCTTTTCAGGCCCAGTTGACCTTTCCGATAAACAAATGCAATAAATAAATAAAATTTATAATATTTTTCACCTTCACCATCTTTAATCTTCTGGCCATATTTTAAAATCACAGTTTCATTTTTTTACTCTCTGTTTTCAACACTTCAGTTTAAAACCAGACAACATTAAGGCTGTTTACTATGCTTCTCTCGTCTTCTACAAAATGCAGATGCTGCTTGCCCCTAAGTTTGGCTTTATTGGCTTGAATATGCCCATAAGGAGTAAAAAGTAAAAGATACTGGCATTCAAAAGCCATGTAGGTGAAACATTGGTATGTCCTTAAAGGGGCACTTGCATATATCCCATGCGCCTCCACTACAGGAGGTTTAAGGTATTACACAGCAAAGGTGCTACCTAGCCTGGTCCTTTCTTGCAGTTTTTAATGAATGGTTTGGCTGTATCACCTTTATAACCTTTGGTTTTGATGATAACAGCATCAGAGATCTGTTTTTTTTAAGTAAGCCTAATCTATCAACTATCTTAACTTTATTATCTCAGTCAACTGAAGAAAAGTTGTGACCTGCACATCTTTCTTTACTTTTCTTTGCTAAAACTGAAGCAACACTATAATGGTTAAAATTTTGCACCTACTGCTTCCATCTTTCTGCTAGATGATCTTATAATATCAAAGATACAGGTGGAGGTAGTGAGAAGATGGAGACCACATCAAATGATTCAGTGGCTATAGTTAAAAGTAAATGGTGGAAATATGAAAGGTCCAGCATTCTCAAGTGTATTTAAAAAGATGGTGACTGTTTCTTTTCAGTATTGCTTATTCCAGCATATTTGCTGCCACTTTATTTCACAGTATCTATTGTTGTTTTGGTGCATTTTTAGAGTCTTCATATTTTGGCATTCAATAATTAATACTTTTCTTGCGTACAGTGATGGATATTTGTTGGGGTGGGCATTAGGCTCTGAGTGCATCAGTGAGGGGTAGCCTTCATAGCAACTGCATGCAAGCATGTACTTGGTAAGGGGAGGGGAATGTGGGACACATCAGTGACAGTTGACTAATCATCCTGCACAGAGGATGGGATTATGCCATTCAAAATTCTGCCATTACCAAAATACCAACAAGAGCATAAAGCATCCTCATGGCTGTCTAAATGATGCCCCTCCTTGAATAGCTTTCACCTTTTTCATCCAGGTGAAATCCCTGGAGTGGAAGAATGAATGCACACTATCTGTGTCAGGTGGGGTTTAATAGTTGGCAGGAATTGGAGCAAAAATAACCTAGAAAAAATACACATCCAAGAGACAGTGTGTCAGCAACGATTTATGTACTGACATGGCTGCAATTGAAGAGGCAAGATAGCACAACATGATAACCCATATTTACTAGCCTTATATAATACCAAAAAGGCATACTGTATTTTATATTACATTTAAAATTTCTTCTTTGCGTTGAGTCTCTTTCTGCAGAATATTTGACTCTCACTACCTCCCTTCTACAAGAATAATTGATTATAGTGCTGTTCTGTTGTGGCAGTTTACTTGTATTGCATTTTTTATGTTTCACATTACTTATGGATGAATTAACACTGAAGACACTGGTAATTTACTTAAGTCTTCTTCCCACCAGCAGCTCTGAAAGAAATATGCCAACTGTTTGAATACAAATATTACAGATAACAGTTATAATTGGTACTAGCAGCACATTTTCTTACTATATTTTCACTGCTTGAGTCATCCTTTCCATTTGCCAGCTGTTTTGAATGTGTCTCATATTGGCAGTGGTGTATTTAAGCTCCCGTTCTTCTGAAAACGTACATAATTATTGCTCGTGAAGTATGGAACATTATCTGAAATAAAGGCTTTAGGAATCCCAAGTTTGGAAAATATTGCCTTGAAAAGCATTAGGACAGAACTACATAATGTGTATCTTGTGTTTCTCATTTTACCTCTGAATACTTTGTATACTAATCCACATAGGTGGATAGTCTGAATCACTGAAATGAAACATATCATCTGCTAACTTGTTCCATTGCTTTTCTGGAGTCTCATGCTGCATCAATTTTTCTTTTACATTGCTTCTCTGAAAGATATTGAACCTATAACACTTTTCTCCATCACCTTCGTGTGCTTAAAAATTCATCACCAAAGCATGGTATTCTACACTCTTTCCTTATAATTCACTATTTAAAGTTGCGCTTCATGGAAATCTTCCAGCATGAAATCTCAGAGCAGATTTGGCAACATTATTCTGTTGGATTTGAACAACACATTTGCATTTAGTTAATCACATTACAATATTTATAATGCATCTGATTGTGTAGTAGCACTTTTTTCTATTCTTCTAGTCATTACTAAATCATTTAGAAATTGTATTTCTGTATCAGTCATTTTTATGAATCTAGAAGACACACAGTTATAGACAGCACTTATCCAAGTCTTGATACAACACGTTTTATAAGCTCTACTCAATGGATCTACAATGTGCATATCGCTTCTTAGCTTGTTAGAAGTATTTAGGTCATATTTCTGCTGAATAAATATCATCCATCTTCTTTACAGATGTATTAATGCTTTATGTAATGACTTCAGGAGAATATTCCATAATGGTTCAAGAACTGCTAATATATATATTTGTTTTGCATATACATGCACATGAAATTTTTCACAGTCAGAAAAATCTTAGTGCTTACCTATATACCTGCTTTTCATATGAACTATTACTTTCCTTTCTTTTCATCTGGTTACATACCCTATTGTGACAAGCCATGTCTCATGTCTAATATAGCTTATGCATAATATTTTTCCTTCTTAAATTTGAGATTATTTTGTTTTGGCCTTTCTAGTAACTTTTTTAAACTTTTTGACCACCCCCCCCCATTATGTTCTATTTTGATCTTGCTCCAAACCAGTATATAATAAACAATGTCCACAACACATTCCAACCTCTCTTTAGTCTTCAGCACTGTTCTCCAGATTACTTCAGTTACTGACAGAATACTAAATGGCCTTCTCAAAAATTTGCATCTTCCAAACAGCATGCTGAATATACCTAGTTTCAAACTGTCTGTATTAAATTTGATTTGCCAGAATCTATTAATAGCATTGAGCATTGAGGGAGAAATATTTAGCTCTTAGTAACTTGGATTCAAGTTCCTTAACAGACTTGAGTGAAAAATTAAATCTTAAATTTGTTTTGTTTAAGTCTTGTGGCTCTTTACGAAGTCTAATCATGTCACTTTTAAATACAGTAGATATGCTGTTAACCAATGGTTCTGTTTGTCTCACTATTACATATAATTGTGCCATACATTTCAGTTCCTTTTTTGTCCTTTGTCTTAAAACAAATTATACTCTCCTTTGGGCATACATAGCTAGTCTTATCTCTGATTTATCTTAATGATATACTGAACTAAAATGGAAAATAGTTCTTTCAAATCTTAATCTTAGCCACTCTGCCATAACTTGGCTCCAAAACTACCTAGCTAGATGTCAGTAATCAGTTAAATCACATCAAAACCTCTCCCCTCTCCTGGCAGTCACTCTAGGAGTTCCACAGGATTCCAACCTGGGGCCACTCCTTTTCACACTATTTACTAACACCCTCCATACTGCTACCACACATGCTTCCCTAGTCCAATACACAGACAATTCAGCCCTAATTTGCACTGCTCCCACACTCCAATAATTACAACATATCATCCAGAAAACACTAAACTCTGATGAAATTTAGCCTTAAACAACAATAAAGTTTATAGAAAAAAACACTACTTAGCCTGAGCCACAAGTGGCAAATGAGATCTGTGTAGCTACCACTAAGCATGCTGGGATAAGGGGCTAGCCTCGAGCCAGTAAGGACTCTTCGAGCTTTAGAAGTGGCCGAGTTGGAGCCAAGATCGGCTCCGAACCAAACCAGAAAGAAGGAAGGCGAGATAAAGGACAACAAACATGGAACGTTATGGTAAGAACTTAACTTCTTTTTTTCCACTCCACAAGAGCCAACGACCCTTCCTTATCTTTTACTATATTATCAACAAATAACACAACCATTTCACATACCAAGCTTCTTGGGGTAGTCATAGATAACAACATGAAATCTGATATACACATAATCCAGTCAATAAAAAGTACATAAAAATGGGATCTCTATAAAGACACAAAAAATTCCTTACAGATAGCACAAAAGCCACATTTGCTAGAACTCACCTAATCTCTACACTTCTCTATGCTTCACCTATACCCACCAACATCAAGAAATCATGCTTAAGCAAACTTGCCACCTGTTACAATAAAGTCACAAATTTCTCTCCAAATTCTGCATTTAGATCTCACCATTGCACAGCTCTTAAACAATTTTCCTGGTTAGAATTGTTCAAACTCCTATCCTACAAGCAACTTACCATGGCCCACCAACTGCTCTATCATCCAGATAAACCCCCTGCCCTCCTTTACCTCCTTCAACCATACTCTGCCAATCATGTCCTTCATTCTAACAACAAATGCCTATTAAATATTACAAAAGCTAACAACGATGCTGGAGAAGCTCTCTATTCTAACTGCAAAGCTAAACTTTGGAATTCCCTCCAAATATAAAAACAACCACAAATACTACACAGTTCAAAGAGATCCTTAACGCACATTTACACAAGAGCTGGATATGCCATTGCTCTAACCCATCCTAAGTAAAATAGCCTTTACCCTAACAAGTCCCATGATCTGGTACAGATCACTTCAAAATACCTAATATCTGCTACTGTGACTGTGTTCCATCATAATCCTGTCTAAGATTACTGTTTTACTTTGCACACTAATTTTTTTGTTAAGGATTTCTGCTATACCCTGCACTGTAACCCATGATCACTGTAAAATATTATATTGTGATAATTTTATTTTACTTCTCTGTATCTAAAGAAAGTATTAGTCTGACTGTATAACAAAAATTGTATTGTCAGGGTAAATTTAAGTTTATTTTATGTGGGGCTTGTCTCCTGGACATCAGCTGAAAAAGGACACTTTGTCTATTTAGACTTTCCCTGTAAACAAATGTAAAATAAATAAAATAAAATAAAAATCTTTTTGAGCAAATCAGCAGACACCTTTAAAAATACATCAGTCCGGGTCTTATGACAACTTTCCTTTTACTGGATCAGTCCTTAATGTAACCCTGAGAACTACATTTCTGGTCAAAGCATGATTGTTTTTCACTTGACAACATTGCAGCTCTTCTATTCAAATCTGCAAGCTGCTTAATTGCTGGAAGGGTGAATTATCTGCTTTTTGAACGAACAACTTAAGCCCTTGACATCTGGAAAAATATGCCTTCAAAAATGTGCCAATCATGTTCTGCATAAATGTGCAAATATTAGTATGCAAGTTACAAACTTGCATCACTTTAATTGCCTATGTGTTGTCTTCTGTCACTCTTACACTCCATTTACACCCTGTGTATATGCTTAATTATGTCCAACTGTTTACAAGCATCTTTTCTAAGTATCTTAAGTTGTCGCAATGACAAAATTAGAAAAAAAGATTGCAAGCTCTAGTTGTATAAATACGACATAACTCTTTTTGCCACTTTGGTGTCAGTTTCTGACCTAAATATGTCAATAAAGTAGCTGTTGGTACCTTCTCTGTACCTTCCAGTGTCACTGCTCTAAACGCACACTTATTGTCCAGATAGAACTCTGCATACCAGCATCAATATTAAACTTAGTATTTTGCCATTAATGGTCATTTTTTTCAGTCCAGTGATTCATTTTTTGCTATCAGTAGCCCAGCACTTGCCACTAGCTCTTGTAATCATTTGCTATACCTACTGGACTTGCCCTAACTTTTTCTGGGCTCAAAATGATCCATGTATGGGGCCAATGAGGAGATCAAAGACACTGGTGTAGCATTATATTGTTATTAGGGAGTGTGTTCTGATCCCTCCCACCTTGGCAACTCTGCAAGCTCCACTTAGGTACTGAGTCAGTAGGTGCATGTGCACTTCCACACATGCTCAACCTCTTAAGCAGATCACCGCTTATTGTAGTGAGCCTAGACTGCCCCCCACCCTAGGATGAGCAAGCTGACATCAGCTACTTACTCTCACCCCCCCCCCGAATGGTGCTGCCAGTCCCCTTGCTAATATAATGATTCATGCATGCACATCTATAACATTCATAAATAACTTTTCATCAGAGCCAGAAATTAAGTAATCTCTACTTCGATTTGTTTCAGTTACTTGCAGACATTTCTCTGACTAGTTTCTCTCTTTCATTTTATTTTTATAAAATTTTAGAAGTGGTTCAATAAACCATATCTTCTGTGTACTTTATTCGGGTCTATATTAGAAGCATGAAAAAGCTTCTTAGCGAATACGGAAACAGCGACACATATTCATCGAATTGCATTTAAGTGAATCGATGAATATGTCATAGGGCAAGGAGATAGTTGGCCAACTTCACAGAGTTGCCCTTTCCTTCCCTATAGTGCGATCTCGGAGTTGGTATATTTAGTTAGGGGGTGTGGGGGGCAGAGCCCCTCACCTGTTTATGGTGTTAAATTTATTTTTTTTTAGCGAACGGCCACATAAGTTTTTTCCCTAGGGAAAAATTTGATTATGTGGCCATTCACTATTGTCAGGTTTCGTGCATTATGTGTCGACTTTTATGTAGTCACACATATGCACTTTGGGTCTTATAATATAGACCCCTTTATTGACTGCTGGGCAAGTTTTGCTCTCAAGTCTGTAACTACATATTGCAGCACGTAAATTCTTTTCAAATATTTTTGTCATCTTTATCTAAGAAATCATTCTCTGGTATCCAAATACACTTTTTTAATGACATGGGATTTCTCATATTATATATTATTATAAGTGCCAATGGCTTTTTTAATTTCATTTTAACTCTCTCTCTTCCTTCTCTTGTTTAATTTCGCACACATCCACTTTATTTACATGCTCTCTGATTTATTTACTCTACTAGGTTCACAGGTAAATACTAGGTTAACTGCCCTGATAGGCCATTTTAAACCTAACCAATAACCAGAGGTCAGAATCAAACCTTATACCTTTGTGTCTATAAGGTGAGGACATCAACCATAATGTCAAACCCATCTCCTTTAATTAAGATAGCTGCCCTTGTAGGCCTTGCCAATTTCCTTTTCAAAGGTGAGAATCAAACCCTGTACCTTATGTCTGTGAGATAAACACCTTAACCATTACATCAACCCACAACCATGTGGGGTAACAAGGTAAATGTTTGTAATTCTGTGACTCATTACTGCAACTCCTAAAATTGTGAAAGAGAACATATGAAAATGTGGACTTTCATACATAAGTTTGTGATTACTGTCCAGAGTTTTCTGTTTTCTCTGATGTATGGCAGTCTCAGAATTACTACATAAAACCAGCAAGGGGTGGGGTTGTTGCAGGAGTCTTGCCTCTCTGCAAATAACAGCTTTAATGAAGAATGCTGAATGTCAACATTTGCTTCTCTCCTGCAGTTTTTTAGTTTTTTGTAATTATGAGATTCACAGTCACAAGTCTCAGAATTACAAGTGATCATTGTACAAACATCCACAGTTTAGCTAATGTTAAATATATTTCTGCCAAAAAATTGGCTCTCAGTTTAATATTTTTATACCACAAGTAAATATATTTCTGATTAATGAATCATTCAATCCCCAAATTTACATTCCTTCCTCTATTATGAATTGGTTACATGCACATGTTTGATCCTGTTTTATGGTAAAAATGTATGCAAAGTTTTTCTTAGCTTCACAATACTGTTTGAACCTTTCTTTTATGGCAGTCAAATTATTTCATTAGTCTTTAGTAAGATTAGAGATGTTAAATGTCTTTATTTCTTTGTCTTAGTTATGTAAAGAAATGTGACTATATATCTTAGCTTTTTTTGGATATGGCAGATGCAGCATTAAAAATTCAAACATTTTCAGCCATTGCTTCCAGTTTTTTGACAGATTCCCACAGGTTATGTGGGAAAATAGCTGCCATTATAGATATTCCACTGTTTAAAGTCTTGTTTTTTGTCTTGTTTCACTGCTATCTTGAAACATATAATGCCACATTGATTAACCATCTGGAATGCCTATATTATAACATTCTTAATTTCATTTATTAATTTTACTATAATTTTTCCATTATTTAGTTGGTAATTCATTCTTGAACACATTTGCATATGTGTAGTTACAGAAACATAGTTTCAGAGCAATGAAAGCAATCCCTCTATTTCTGGGTTTAATGCCCATTATGTCTTCAGGCTTACTGGCGATTGTGGAGAGTATCAGCATTTGTCAAGGATATGATAACCTCACAACAGATTCCTTGGTACACCACATTTGAATTCCTAGAAGTCCAGATCACCATAAACCAAAATAATTACCACTAGCTATAAAAAGTTTGTATGTCCCCTTCTGAGCACAATAGCTATCTTAAAGCATTGGCTGAAATTCACATTAAACCTAAAATCTTTGTACTGGAAAACTTCAGTTATTCATCAGTAAACTGTCTAACCTACACTGCCAATGGTTGTCAATCCCAGCATTTCCTTGACATCATAAACGCTAACTGCCTTTCACAGATAGTTAACCATCCTACTAAGGGTCCCAGTATCCTGGATCTAGTCCTCACAAATATGGCCACTTCTTGCACAGCTCCATGTGTATTGTCATGTCCTCTTAAGTCAGGGCATAGTTTAGTGACCTTTTCCTTTAAAACTGGAATTTTAATTTCAATTTAAAATAGTTCTGCATTAAGGGACTTCTCAAAAGCAACATTTTTTAGTTTCTTTTCAGACTTAAATTCTTTTGTAATCCTCCTCTGAAGGATCTCATTGCTAAAGCTGCAGCCTATGTCTGTGACTTCTACTCCCACTTAAATAGTTGTACAGGTAAGACAGTCCCTATCTGCAACAAATATAATAAGAAATTTAAAAACAAAACCCTGTTGTGGAATACCTGTATAAACAAACTATATAATAAGAGGAAGAAACTGCTTAATGCTTATAAGAGGTCTCATACTACCTACCTTAAGAGTACACTTAAGCAAAGTAATAAAGAGCTTAACAGAACCATTATGGACCTCCAAGCATGATCTTAAAATAGCCACTAAACCAGAAGTAACACAAAATCTTTAACTATGTCAGGAAGTTAAGGACTAGCATCCAACAATATTCAGAGTTAGTCCAGAATAATACGACACTCTCTGATCCAAAGGAAATAGTTAATGTCTAGATTTAATTTTCATCCCATATCATTTTAATCCCACCCACAGTTACAACTATCCCACAGGTTCCATGACCCCAGCCACCCCTTTAATTACTATGGAACATGTTCTCTCAGCTCTCTCAAAAACTAAGAATACTTAAATCATGGGCCATGATAACATAACATGTTGCCTAATTATCAGTGCCAAATATATGTTTCCTGAGCCCCTATTTAAGCTCTTGAATCCAAGCCTCTCCACTGGTTACATTCCTGGAGCTTGGAAAATGCCTATTGTAATGCCATTACACAAGGGTGGCCCGTCCACAGACCCTGGTAACTACAGACCCATTAGTCTCACTAGTCTCATATGTAAAGCTATGGGGTGTATTATCTCAGACTCCATTAATCTATACAGTGAAAATCTCTTTTCAGCTTTATCAAAGGAATATCCTGCCTTATTAACCTCATAAATTTATTTGAAAAAAGTAACTGTAGGGGATACTGGTTATGCAGTACATGCAGCATAACTCTGGACAAGGCCTTTGTCACTATTCCCATTCAGGCATTATTGATAGACTTGTGATAATATCCTTATATTGTGCAGTGGATATCAAAACCAGTTGTCTGACAGAACCCATGTGGTTAGAGTAGCAGTGCCACTTCTGTAAACAAAAAATAACCAGGGGTGTACCATAGGGCTCAGTTTTTGGTCCTCTCCTGTTTGTCATGTATTTCTCAGATCTTCAGGCCATCACTTCTGGTCTACAGTTAACTAAGTTTGCAGACAATGGTAAACTGGATGTTGTTATTTAATCTTCAACTGACTTACAATTGTTCCAACATGGGTTAGACCACGTTAACAATTGGTGCACTGGCAGTAGTCTCAAATTAAATGTAAAAAATGTAGCATAGTTTACTTTTGTAAATAAACCAATTTCACTCACTATATAAGAGAGACATTCATCCAATCAGAAACAGTTGTCAGGGATCCAGGCACTCTTTTTGATAATATCTTATCATTTGAACAGCATGTCTCCACACTAGTTTGGAAAGTCTTTTATCTGGCTCATCTAATTTCGAAAGGCATTGCCAGTAGATCCAAATAAGTCCTAATTCCTCATTGCTCATATATTATCAGACCCTTTACTGAATAAAATTTACCTTTTGGCATGTATTTATCTACTATAACACGCAACTTAACTAAAAAGATCAGTGGCCTCTGAAATCTTCATTATCAGAAGAGACTGGCAGACTTTTCTCTGTATTCATACACATTCTTCTTCATAAGGAGAGAATTAAAAACAAGAGCTGATTTTTCAGTCACACAACTCCTAGAAGAGGAGAAAAGCAGGCATATGAAAAGGGTCTGACCCAAGAAATCAAATCAAAAAAATACTTAAAACAGTGACATTGTATCATTTTGGCACAGCTGTGAACTGACAGAGGTGTAGCTGTGTTGGGGGTGTGGATGAAGGGGAGGCTCCCCTGGAGGCAATCTGTTAGGGGGTATGGTCAGCAGATGCCAATGAGGTGGTAGTGTTCTGCCAGCATTCAGAAATGAAATCCAATACTGTACTAAGGATGCAAAGCTGCAATATCTCTCATGTGGTATTATTTATAGTAACAAGACACTTTTTTACATTTGTAGCAAGCAATTTGCTTTAATTTTTGAGCGAATGTTTTTTTTTCTTGGTCCACAATTTTAACGGAACCTTTTTTTTTTTTTTTTTTTGTTCCTCATTTGGAATTTAGGGTGGTGGAAGGTCAGGGAGCTGCAGTGAGCCCTAAATGAAGTAATTGCATTTCTGTGTATAGACAGTTTTTGAACTAGTGGACCCCACAGTCTGCACTACTCTTTTGTCATAACCAATGTGACCATTTGTGTCTCTCACAAGAAATCTGGCCCTCAGGAAATGCTCCCCCCAAAAAAAATCACAATTAATACTAGCAGATGACATGCCCAGACAAGAATCCAGTCACTGGTAATTACTACCAATAACCAATGACAAAGAAAAAAAAGCAGGACAGCTGTTTGTTTGAACATTGGTGGAAAAAAACATCCAATAGTGGGTATTCTAGTTTGTTAATGCTATGCAAGATGCTCACCTGGGAGTTTGTACTGGCAAGAGTCACTATACATTACAGAAACCAAAGAATAAGCATTTTGTACTGTACATGATCAGTCAGGTGTAAACAAAGGCAAATACTTCACCCAAGAGAAATCAAATGATAAACACTCTACATGACAAAACAGCAGTATGGAAAAGAAAAGGGATATTCACTATAAATCAGAGAAAAGCAAACATTAAGCATTCTGTCTTACAATGGAATTGCTTATAGAAAGCTGGGGATATTAACCTCACATATAATAGAAACCCACAGTATTTTATTATCTACTACTGAGGATGAAAAAAGAACAGGTAGGCACCTGCTAGACATCATTAATGCCCATTTCTGCTACTTCCCATAATTTTAAAATGCTCAAACAAGGCTTGAAAAAATACAGAAATATTTTGCAGTCTTGTGTGATTTTTTTTTTAGTACCTCCAGATTTCCTGAGGTTCGTCCATTGTAATCCAGAATTGTTGTCATTAGCAAACCCCAGAATGTACTTGTAGGAAAAGTGGTAGATAAGCAGCCATCAGGCATCTGTTACTTAAAAATAAATATATATTTCTAGAAACTTCAACAAATGCCAGCACTTCACATGTAAACATGTTGTTTCACACCACATTGATTCTGGAAAGTACAGTTAAACTTATCATAAAATTAAATGTTCAAATGATCACTGCTGCAATAGCCTTAGGTATGTGAGTTATATCTTGCCAAGGATATAACAGCCAGCCAGCTTCCTAATCTGCATGGCATCTTCCACATGTCAAAACTATTGGCCAGCTCAAGCAGAGCTGATTAAAAGATACATTTGGGTGCAAAGCCCTTCAGAATTTTCCTGCCAGCAGAAAGAGGGAACCTGAGTCCTGAAAGGGCAATGCTAAGAACAGCAGAAATAAACGTCCACACACTAGCAAAAAAAAAAAAAAATGGTAAGTCTAACTTACACAACTATGTTCATCATATTGATCACTGCTGCAGTAGGCTAGCTATAGGAGTAGATTACCTTAACTAACTACATCTGGGAGTTGGAAGGAGAAGAGTCCAGGAGCCCTGGAGTATGGTCCTAGCAAAGCTTGATCTGGACTACAGAAGGAATCAAGCTTATAGTGCTTTCTAGAAGTAGCTACAGAGGACAAAGAAGCAGCTGCTCAAATACTTCTAAAATCCAGCTCTTTCCAAAAGGCCAAAGAAGAAGCCAAGGACCTGGTAGAGTGGAGAAAAAGAAAATTTAAAACGAGAATGCAAGAACATGTTAGGGATATAAAAAGAGGTATGTTAGAAAGTCCAATTGCTTCTCACTTTATAGAAGTTCATAGTGGTAGTGTAGATGTATTTGAATGTTGTGTTCTTGAAAAAGTATTAGTTAAAAAAGGTGACGATAGATTAATAAAAAATGTTTTATTGTATAAGGAAGCTATTTATATATTGAAATATAATACTATGTCACCTAATGGTTTAAATTTAGAAATGAATTGGAAAAGTTTATTGTAGTTTCTTAAATGTAACTAGTTTTTTATATACATGGTATTGAATAATGTATGTTACCTTTAAAATTTCTTTTATATATAATTGATTAATTTAATATGATTGTTTAATTGATTGTAGTATTTATATGAGTGGGTGTGTTTTGTAATTTATGTTCATTGAAGGCTATTATGCCGAGGCGCTAAGCTGTATTAAATTTTCTAAAGGAACTAGCGTTGTTTTCTTGGCTTCGGCCTGAATACATTTCAGTGTTGTTTGTGATTTTGACAATATGGATACTAGTTCTTTATTGAACACTCTGAGAGTCTTTAGAGAGAACTTTAATTCTCCAGTTGATGGCTTTATTTCGGATACCAGTGATACTAATGAAGGTACAATAAACGTTCCATTTGTTTCGGAAATAAATGGTTGTTCTGTGAGATCCTGTATTCCAGCTCCTGTGACGACAGCGGTACCTGATACGGCAGTTAGACCGAAGGTTCCTATGAATACGCAAGTTTTGTTTCCTGGAAAAACGCCGGTACCTGAGGTTACTAACAGAACGAAAACACATATGGAAGTTCCAGGTTTTCCGGTTGTCTCTGAAGTTTTACAAGGTAATAAATCCATGTCAGCTTCTATTAATTGTCAGCAAATAAATTCAGGAGAGACTTTAAGACCTAGCGGTAATGTAACCTCAGATTATATATCAAATTTGATTTACGAAAGACAACAGAAATTTATTAATCCTTTCGGTTCGTTGGGAGGGCGTAGCAATGCTATGTTCTCACAGGAGATACAAGATATAATAAAGGAATTTGAAAAACTATTATTCCGTGAGACACGCTGTCATTTCAATTTACTGGGTCTAAACAGATATGTAGAACTTGACATTTCCCCTCGGGGTTTAAGAGCTTTTAAAAGCCCCGCAACACCATTTGACAATGCTGATAAAGATGATTTAATATTTAAAGACCGCTGGCTTACGGCGGCTCACAATTGCGCAATGGAATGGGTAAAGATACTTGTGGACAGAGAACAACTACTGTTGCAAAAATTACAAAAGCAATTGCATTCTTTTCATTCTAGGTTACTATCAGTCAAGGTTAATGATATTTTTGTTGGTTTAAAAGAAAATTTGAATAAATATGAAAATGAACAAATACAGTATAAATCAACAAAAATTAAAAGGGACATTAAAGACTATGATAATGGTCGTGCGTTTCTTTGGAAATGCAAATCTTTTTTTGGCCCTTTAACTAAACAGAAAAAATCAAATAAAAAACAACTTTCAGTTTCATTTGCATCTTCTGAAGGTTATGGGCAAACTACAGATTCAGAAGTTAACTACAATGATTTTCCTCCTCTTCCAGCTGCTATAGATCCAGCAGCTCATCAGCAACGCTTTCGGAATGAAAGCAATAATTCCAAGAGAGGAAATAAAAAGAAAGGTTTTGAAACGGGTTCTTCATCGGGTGAAGGACAATTTAAACAAGTATACAAGAGGGGTAGATGGAATTGATTTTAGTAATTCTGATTCTACCATCTCTAATGTAGTTAATATTTCTGGTTGTGATTTATCTAATGATGAAATGTCTGTACTTAATTTAGGGCTAAAATTTGTCCCTACTGTCATACCTCGACACTATTTACTTAAACAAAATATTTTTAAATTCATTAGAAAACTTCATTTGAAATGTCATTTTTCTCATGATAAAGTATTTCCAACAGATAAAGTTGAATTATATGAAGGAAATGATGACAGTGATACCAGTATAGATAGCTATTATTCTTGTCTGTCAGATGATTTATCATTATTTACATATTCACAGGTGTATTCTTTACTTAATATAGATGGTATTGATTTTCACAGTAAATTTATTCCTTCTTATAATAATTCCAGTATTATTCAATTTTCTGAAATGGTGCATTTTTCCGTTCAAGAAATTATGAATTCAATAAATAAAAAATATCAGAAATATAATATGACAAAAATGAATGGAATGCTTTGAAAAATCTTGTTGATAGACATGATATAGTTATTAAAAAATCTGATAAAAGCAATAAAGTAGTACTACTTAATCATAGGCAATATCTTGATATGTGTATGTCACATCTTAATGATTCTTTAACCTATGAAGTTAGTAACCTTGATAGTTATCTTAATGCAATGAAAGAATACACACATTTATTAAATAAAGGTGTTAGGTTAGGATATTTTTCTAAACAAGATCTTAATAGAAAATTTTGTATAGATAGGGTTGGGAGGGTGGCCTAATGGTTAAGGTGTTTGCCTTACAAACACAAGGTACAGGGTTTGAATCTCACAGGGGATAACTGGCTAGGCTTAAAATGACTCACAAGGGCAGTTAGCCTAGTACTAGCTTATAAACTAAACTAAACCTATGATTGTAATTTGGCCACTTTCTATTGCCTTCCAAAATTGCACAAAAATATGATAAATCCGCCTGGCCGCCCTATTGTTTCAGCTAGCAATTACTTTTGTCGGAATATAGGCATTGTTATACATAATCATCTGCTACCACATGTACAAAAATTAGAGTCTTATATTCGAGACTCTTTTGATTTTATTGATAAGATTAGTGAAGTTATTTGGACAGACAGTATGTTTTGGATAAGTATTGATGTTGTCAGTCTATATACAAATATTAAACATTTAGATGGTTTACAGGCTTTACACTATTTTCTAGGAGATAGTCCTACTACTCATTTTATTATGGATTTAACCTCTTTTTGTCTTTCAAATAATTTCTTTAGTTTTAATGAAATTGTTTACCATCAGATTAAAGGAACAGCTATGGGGGCATCTTTTGCCCCCATGTATGCAAATTTATTTATGGCTAAATATGAATTAGAATATATATATACTAATGAATTCTTTAAAAATTATGTACTTTTTTACTATCGCTACATAGATGATCTTGTTTTTCTTTGTAGTGGAGGTTTTGAACATGTTTATGAATTTTTTTCAGATTTAAATAATAATAGATTCAATTTACATTTTGATGGTTTACAATTTGGGAATAAAATCCATTATTTGGATATTTCATTACAGGGAGAAGTAGGTAAAAAGATTCAGACAACAGTGTATCGCAAATTTTCTGATGGAAATCAGTTCCTTTTTGGAACTAGTTGTCATCCCCCACATACATTGGTGTCTTTACCATATGGAGAAATTATTAGATTATCTAGACTATGTAATAATGAAATAGATCTAGAAAAAAATATTTATGATTGTATTACTATGTTTTTAAAGAGAGGTTATAGTATGGAGTTATTGAATATGTCCATTAATAAATTATTAGACAATCATAGTAACAATAATGTTTATCAATTAGGAAATAATAAGAATAAAGAAGATGATAATTTTTTACCATATGTCAATAATATTGGGAGTATTAACATAAAAAATAATAGTTTAAAAGTTTCTGATCAAGAAATTAAGGATGTTTATTTTGTTACCACTTACAATATATTTAGTAATAAAATTTGGAATATTATTAAGTATTTTTGGAAATTTTTGGTATCTGATAGAAATCTTTGTAAACTTTTTCCTAATATTCCTAAAATAGCCTTTAAGAGAGGTCAAAATTTATCAGATAAATTAATTAAGGCTTATTATATTTCCCCTAATAGTCAAGTTTATCATAATATACAGACATATGGTACTTTTGCCTGTAATCGATGTAGTATATGTAAATATGTAAGGCCATATTTTGATAAAATTAATGACATTACTTATAAACCAAATAATGTTTTTTCTTACAATTCAGTAGGTATAATTTATTGTATTAAGTGTCCATGTAAACTCTATTATATAGGAGAGACAAAAAGAAAATTTAAAACGAGAATGCAAGAACATGTTAGGGATATAAAAAGAGGTATGTTAGAAAGTCCAATTGCTTCTCACTTTATAGAAGTTCATAGTGGTAGTATAGATGTATTTGAATGTTGTGTTCTTGAAAAAGTATTAGTTAAAAAAGGTGACGATAGATTAATAAAAAATGTTTTATTGTATAAGGGAGCTATTTATATATTGAAATATAATACTATGTCACCTAATGGTTTAAATTTAGAAATGAATTGGAAAAGTTTATTGTAGTTTCTTAAATGTAACTAGTTTTTTATATACATGGTATTGAATAATGTATGTTACCTTTAAAATTTCTTTTATATATAATTGATTAATTTAATATGATTGTTTAATTGATTGTAGTATTTATATGAGTGGGTGTGTTTTGTAATTTATGTTCATTGAAGGCTATTATGCCGAGGCGCTAAGCTGTATTAAATTTTCTAAAGGAACTAGCGTTGTTTTTTTGGCTTCGGCCTGAATACATTTCAGTGTTGTTTGTGACCTGGTAGAGTGGGCCTTCACCCTGCCTGGGATAGTTTTGTTATGGTGAGTATAACAAAAGATAATAGCCTTAGGCAACCATTTGGAAATAGTCTGTTTTGACACAAGTTGTCCCTTCTTCATACCTCCACAAGAAATGAACAATTGATTTGAATATCTGAAAGATATAGTTCTGTCAAGATAGTACCTGAGCTGTCTGTGGACATCCAAGCTATGGAGTCTCCTTTCTCTCTCATTTTTAGGTTCAGGAAAGAAAACAGGGAGATGGATAGTTTGGCTTAAATTAAACTCAGGCACCACTTAAGGCATAAAAGAAGGATTAATTCTAAAACAAAATATATATATCCCTATGGAAAATGGGATAGGGTTGACTCACCATAACAGCTTGCAACTCAGATGCCCTTCTTACAGAGGTCAGAGAAATCTATTCTCTATGTTAAGAACTTCAAGTCAGCAGGATTAGTGAGTTCAAATGGAGCAAGTCTTAGCTTTTCTAACAGAAAATTAATATCCCAAGGAGGGACCACCAGTTTTCTTGGAGGCATCATATGCAAAACCCCCTTTCAAAACCATTTTAACACAAGACTCTATTGAAAGAGGATGATCCATGGGGAGACATGATAAAATGTCTGATAAATCAACATTGGTAGAGGAATAAGAAAGGTCCTAGGATAGAAACCAAAACAAATATTGTAGAACCAAAGAATAACTAGCCCTGAATAGGTGCTGGTTATGTTGCTGGCAACAGCTAGAAAACCTTTTCCATTTGCTAGTATATGATTTTCTAGTAACAGGTTTTCTTGCCTCCATTAGTACCTGCTGCACATCCTCAGAAAACAGGTGCCTAAAAGGACTCTATCATCCAGACAGTCAACTGAAGTTAACTGATGTTAGGGTGAATCAAACATCCCTGTTCTTGTGAGTAGATCCAGTCTCTGAGGAAGATTGTATTAATTGTCCCTGACCATTCCCAAAAGAAGGAAGAACCATAGTTGCCTGGGCCAGAAGGGAGTCACCACAATGACTGTGGGGGAATCCTTATGAATCTTAGGAAGTACACCAGATATCAGTGGAAAGGGTAGAAAAGTATATAAGAACATTCCTGTCCAAGGAAAAGAAAAATATGTCAATCTTTCAGTCCTTCTTGCATGGAGTCCTAAAACAAAAATCTTACCAGTTGATTGTTCAGAGAGGAGGCAAAAAGGTCTGCTTAAAGAACTCACCATAAATGGATCAAATCTTAGAAGACCCCCTGATCTAGTTTCCATTCATAAGGGTCTGTCATGCTTCTACTCAGCTTGTCTGCCACACAATTTTGCTCTGACAGAATGTAGGATGCCTGTAAAGTGAGGCTGTGTTGTGAAGCTATATCCCAAGCTAGCATGGCAAATCTGTAAAGGGAGCATAACCTAGTTCCCTCTTGCTTGTTGATGTACCATGTGATTATGGTATTGTCTGTAGAAGTCTTGAAGACCAAAGATTGTTCAGAGTTCTATGCCTTGATCAGCGCAAGCATTTCCTTGATATTTATGTACTTGCACCTGTCTTTGGTATTCAACATCCCCTGCACTTTTATTCCTCCTGAAACTGATCCCCAAGCAAAATTTGAAGGATAAGTGGTCACTGACTGCTTTGTAGCAAGGAAGGAGAAGGAGAGACCCAGCTAAGGATATCTATCTCAACCAAAACAATTTCTTCTGACAACCCCCAGCACTGAGATTTGAAATGATATTGGGTGTTGATGCTGGGACCAAAGACATTTCAGATACCACTATAGCTTTCTCATGTGGAGTGTTGCCAGGGTAATCATGAGACTCATAGATGCCATGACACCCAAAATCCTGAGGTATTCCTTCACTGTGACTGAAGTCTGATTGGAAAACATTTGAAGTAGATACAGATAAAGATCTATTTTTTTTTTCTCTGTGAAAGAAAATCTCTTTGGACTGAGGTGTATAGTTGACATCCCAAGAACACAATCGTGAATGAAGGGGTCAAGAAAGACTTTTGAATATTTTCTTGGAATTCCATCTTATGTAAGAGATGTCTCACCCAAGAGAGAGAGATTCCTGACACTGAACAAGATTTTGCAAAGATAAGCAAGTCATCAAAATATGTGAATACCCTTTAGCATGCAATGATATATAGCTGGAGCTAGGCACTTTGCAAACACTCTAGGTGCAACGGGTAACCCAAAAGAAATGTCTGAAGTGTGAATGAATAGAGATGTGATGATAAGCATCTTTTTAAGTCTAGTGTTGCTAGGAAACCTGAATGAGGAAGAAGAGGTAACAAGTTGTGACATGACATCATTTTGAATTCGGGCACTATCACATATGGGTTTAGGAAAGAAAGATCCAGAAATGACCTCCAAGCATTTTCTTGCTTTTTTTCCTTCTTTGGCACTAGAAACATCCTTGAATGAAAATCATTCCTCACCTGGGAAGGAGGAACGGGTTCTATCACTCCTTGGGACAGTATGTGATGAAGAGCCAGTCAAAACAATAGCATCTGATCTGAATGATGAGGAATGCCCCCTGGAAAGGAGGAATCCCACTGCCATCTGCAACCTTGATGAATGACTTTCAGAACCCATTTATCTGAAACAATCTGTTGCCAAAGAGAAACACAGAGATTCAGATTTTCTGGAAGAAAAAAGAGGCCAGGGTAGGAGGGGGTCTCAAGATCTCTTCAACTGTCACACCAACTTGTTGGACTGTCTATGATTTTGGAAGGTTTGAGACTCCTTTTTAATCACCCTTGGCATTTTTTCTTAAATGTCTGTTTACCTGTATTTTGCTGAGACTGTTTCGTTTTTTTTTTTTTTTGCCAAAATTGGATGAAAAGAAAATCCATTGGAAAATTTGGAAAAGGAGGGTGGAAAAATCTTAAATTTGCCCCTTTCATCACATGTTTTGATCACCTCTGCAGCAGAGGGGCCTAACACTAAATCTCTGTCCAAGGGAGAATTTAAAATCTCATTTTTAACTTTATCCAAGAGGTTCTGAGAATGCAGCCATGCAAACCTCCTCAAAACAGTACCAGAGACCATAGCCATGGAAGAATTATCATCAGAGTCATATACACACTATAAACAATGTGAAGTGACCTGTGCAATAGACACAACTAAATTATTTAAGGCAAATTTTTCTTCACAAGAAGAAACTGCAGATAAAACATTCCTCATACGTTCACATCTTGTCAGGACAAACTTTAACATATGAGCGTGACAATTCAAACTTCTGAAAATCAAGGGTGCCGAAGTGTGCACTATTTCCCATACATATCAATAATGTTCCCATCCCTATCAAAAAGAGTAGGATTGGAATTAATGAAGTGCTTAGCAACATGGGATAAACCAAAGTTATAGCTGCTGGGTCAAGCTTTTGAACAGCATATACAATTTTAAAGACTGTTATACATCCTATCTGTTATTTTAGGGTTAGGTGGCTGACAATCAGGAAAACTGCAGGTGGTAACATGCACATCTTAAGCAGACAGAACAGGAGGAATGGGTGTAGGTTCTGGAAAATCCTTCTGTAACAACTCAGTATTTTCTGAGGGACTGAGAAAACAGTGTTCTCTCATTAAAAACACTGGCACATCCTAGCAATAGTTTCACAGAAAGGTAACCTCCCACAGGGATAATCAGAAACTAAGCTCTCCTCTAAGTTTGAATCAGAAATGTGAGGAAAAAATAATTGTATCCATCCCTGCATCTTCCTGTACAGATGCAGAATTTTGAATCTCTTCAGGAAAAAAGGAATCCACCCTTCTTTTAACAGAAACTAATTTACAAGAAGGATCAATGACATGAATTAAACCTTGTGTCAGACCTAGTAAACTACTCCTATCTAAAGAAACTTAAGGAGGAGTAGACACATGCTTAATTGTCTGCTTATTTTTGAAAGGAAACATTGAGGAGAGGGCAACTGTGTTATTAATGGCAATGACAGCTTCCCCTTGGTTGAGCAAAGCATTCTGACACAACATGGAAAACTTCCCTGTTGCCTCTCCCAAGACCAACAATAGTGTCTTTTCTTTGCCCACTGAGGATACTCCAACAGTCCCAGAGGATATGGTCTATAGTGTCCGTAGGTGCTACATCAGAGGGATCTAGGGTAAAAGATCACCCACCTGTGGCTGAGGTAAACTGCTAGTCTGCTGTGGTGGCAAAGGCTGTTTGCTTAATTTTTTTCTTTTTGTGGCTGGAAGAAGGGCCGACTGTGGGACTAGTAGTCTGTTTCATGGTTAAGCTGAAAATGTTGCCTCTTTCCCAGGGAAGACGAGCAGCAATTACCAGTAAACACTACCAGTTCACAAACGTTACTTTTTTGACAAAAAAAAACCCCACAGTAAAAGCAGTATGCCATCCCCACAAAAGTAAAATAAATATACATTTTCCAAGGAGAAAAGTTTTCAGTTACTTTACACCACTTTTAAACTGAAAGAAAAAAATAATCACTACATTTAAAAGTATGTAACACTCTTGACACAATCCACTAAAACACAATAATCCTAGTTTTAAAACAACTTTTCTGAAGAGGAAAGTAATAAAGCATCAACAAAATTAAAAAAATGGAAGGAAAGAGAACTTACCTGACCAAAGGAAAGCACAAGCTGACTATCGATCATTGAAAGTCTCAGAGGCGTGCACGCTTCAGCAGCGGTGAAGCTCTGAAGGGCTTTGCACCCAAACTTGTCTTTTAGTCAGCTCAGTTCAAGCTGCCTGACAGTTTGGGCATGTGGAAAGTGCTTAAAGCTTTGGAAGTTGACCGGCTATTACATCCCTGGAAGGATATAACCCATATAGTTGTGGCTACTGCAGCAGTGATCATTCGAAGATATACTGTTATGATAAGTTTAACTGCACTTTCCAGAATTACTGTGGTAGGAAACAACATATTTACATCTGAAATGCTGGCCTGCACATTAACAAGAGACAAATACTTTCACTCACATCATTGTGGTTAATGCCATTCATGCCCCTTATACTGCCATACACAAAAAAGAAAAGCTAGTACTTACCGGCTAGTTCCCGCTGTTCTGGACTGACTTTACCTGCAGCTAGTATCATTGGAACACTACCAAAATATCCATTGCTGATACCCATAAGGAGGGAGAAAATGCAAGGCCAGGCTGGATGACTGAACGAAGGCTTCCCATTGGGGTATACACACATAATGAAAAGAGGAATAAAAATGACGCGGAGGCAGGAGCACATTAGCAAGCGAGGCCCATTCCAGTCATAAGGCAAAGCAGCCAAGATCTGGGAAAACCAAAGCAAAATATTTTCTTAAAAACAATTCTTAATAAAGTTATTCTAAATATTTCTTCATTTGTTATTAATTTATCCTTTCCTTTCTTACTTCACTTCTTCTTTTACCTCTTGTTACTTCTGCAGCAAATGAATCTTCATGAGATGCACTCATTTGATAAAAAAATCTCATTAGGTTATATGGATAGTTAAGTAATATACAGCCCCCTATGCCATTACAATCTAAGGACCAATGAAGTATGCCTTTCAAAATTTAAGGTATCCGATTTAAAAGTTAATAAAAATGAAGCTGATCACAGAATGAAATCTGCTATCATCCAAGGGCTTAATTCTCAAAAGACAATAAAGGCTACCATGATTTCTGAAATTTCAGGTTGAGATACTTGCACAATATGTTTTACAGATCAGGGAAAATAAAGTGGAACAAACTGATAAGAAAACATAAATAATCCACAGAGGTTTGTCATTAATTATTAATGGTGAATATTCAGAAACAATGGAATCTGTTAAAAAAATATTTATTTAATGTTACTACATGAAATCCTTAGTGCATGTAGCATATAAATTATAGCATTATGTCCAGCCACTGACCTGGCACAGCACCTATTAGAATACTTTGTGAATTATTAACACCTGAATTATTATCAATGATTAAATGAAGTACAGGTTCAAAATACATTTAGGCTCATAACACAAGCTTCTTAGCAACACAAGTTTAACTGCATGTACATAATTATTTATGCAATATTTCATTTCAATGCAAAATGTAAACTCAGAGAATAAATAACATGAAACTATATATATATATATATATATATATATATATATATACACACAACCAAAACCCCTTTTTTCCCATTTTTGCATTCAACACCACACACTTGCATCTATGGCCAATTTAGAGTGTCCAATCCACCTAAGAACTGCAGCACCACGAAGAATCCCATGTAAACACAGGGAGGACATGCAGACTCCACACAGAAGGTACCCCAAATGAAAATCGAATCAGGGAATTTCTTGCTGTGAGGTGACAATGTTATCCACTGTGCCACTGTGCTATCCATATTATATATATATATATATATATATATATATATATATATATATATATATATATATATATATATCTATATATCATATATATATATATATATATCTATATATATCTATACACACATATATGTGTGTGTGTGTGTGTGTGTGTGTGTGTGTGTGTATGTGTATGTATATATATATATATATATATATATATATATATATATATATATACACACATATATACGTACAACACTGGAAGGTCGACCACCAATGGACAGACTCCGGAGAAGAAAAATCAAAGATAAAGTAGAAAAGCTCCATACATCCATCAAGTTGAGGGTAAAAATGTGCTTTATTACACTCATCTTGAAAGGCATAAGGAAAATATACATTTTATATTTTCCTTATACCTTTCAAGATGACTGTATAGAAATGAGTGATTTTATAATGAGATCATACATAGTTATGTACTGTTGCAATTTTAGAACTTTATTTTATTTGACTTTACAACCATTTGTGGCATTCAGTGACTTGCGGCTGTAGGGTGTTCTTTGGTTTTGGATCGGGCACTGTATTTTGTTACAAGAGCTAGAGGACTGTTGTGTTGCTAGTGGAACCTGTGATTGATTTCATCATTTTATAGGTTATGACATACTTGTTATCTTTTGATATTTATGGTTTACCATTTTTGATCAAGAGACACTGCCATATGTTTTCTAATTGGCTGCACAATTGAATCATGCCACCTGTTGGTTACTGAACAGTTAAATTTCATTCAATGGTGTGTTTTGTTAGCTCTGAAGAAGGTCTATTTGGGTCTGAAAGTGCTCATCTGCTTTATTTACTTTGTTGTTTGTAATAAAGTACATTTTTATCCTCAACTTCATGGATGTTCGGAGCCTTTTATATTTATATATATATATATATATATATATATATATATATATATATATATATATATATATATATATACATATACATATATGCACACATATATACACACATATGTGTGTGTGTGTGTGTGTGTGTGTGTGTGTGTGTGTGTGTGTGTGTGTGTGTGTGTGTGTGTGTGTGTGTGTGTGTGTGTGTGTGTGTAGCTGGATGTCTATTAATGCTTTTAAGATGACTAGTAATCTAGAACATCGCCATGGGTAAACACATACACATAAGGACAAAGTTAAGTTACTTTACAACAAACAGTAAAAGTCCTGCACACCAAAACTAAATTCTAATGCAGTATGTATGCATGTATAAATCAATGCAGTGGTCAGAAAGAAAAGCATGTCACTGTAAAAACACCCCCAACACAGTCTTCATTATTATCGTTAGTGTTAGTAATGGCATTTATCTGTGACTGATGCTGAACAGGCAAAGCATGAAAACAGGATAAAACTCAAATATCGAGTTTTTAATCTCAAAAAAGTAAACTCAACTCAACGATGGCTATATTATCTAGTGTTGAGACAAAAACTCTAATTGAATTTTTCTTTCTCTTCCCTGACTATCAAGTTTCATTCTTTTCAGCTTTTTGACAATGATCCCTTCCTGCACCACCTTATTAATTAATACCTGCTAACACTAACTCTTCCCCTGTCCCTAACCCTAGTCCTGCCCTTTACTTTTGAAAAAACATTTCAGTAACACTACCACTAATCAAGACATCTACGACACATGCACATACATCAACAAGCAAGTACTTCACTGCATCTGTGCTCTCACTTAACTCTACCCTAACCCTAACCCGCCTATGCTTGCACAAACATTCTTACCCCATAATGCCAAATCCTTCAAAATATCTAAAGGTTTCAGCAGTAATTTCCCAAACTATTCTGTTCATCCAAAATCTTAATGAATGAAACACATACTGCATCATATATATATATATATATATATATATATATATATATATATATATATATATATGTATATATATATATATATATATATATATATATATATATATATATATATATATATATATACCTATATATATGGGTTCACTGCTAAATATCAAAATTCCACAATCCCGAGACTCTGGAAACAGATTACCAGAATGTCGAGATTGCGGAATCTTGAACTAAAAAAAAAAAAAAAAAGTAAAACACAAAACCAACTGTTCGAAAGTTTATGCAGGGGGGCAAGCCCCCCTGAACCCCCCACACCCCCTGTAACTTAAATATACCAACTCTGAGATCGTAGTGCAGTGGAGTGAATGGCAAAATTCCTGTTCTGCACTGTACGGCCATCTCCATTCACTGTTTTCGAGATTCTGCAATCACTGTTTTCGAGATTCTGCAATCTCGAGATTCTGGTTGTTGGTATTCAGAGTCTCAGGATTTCTATATTTAGTAGTGAACCTATATATATATATATATATATATATATATATATATATATATATATATATATATATATATATATATATACACACGTGTGTGTATAATATATATATTTATACTTTTGTGTATACACACACACACACACACACACACACACACACAAACACACACACACACATGCATATATACACATATACAAATGGGCCTACTTCAGATGATCAAGTTTTCAAAATGCTGAATTTCATATGGTCAAGACCATGTGGTCAACTTTTTGAAAGTCAGATAGTTGGCATTGAGATAGCGGTACAGTGGTGACTGGAGAATGGAGAGTTTGTCCTTTTCCCCTCTGTAGTGTAATCTCAGAGTTAGTATATACTGTTATGGGGGGGGGGGTTGCCTCCTTGCAAAACCACTGTTATTGGTGTCACTTCATTTTTTGACTTTTCAAAATATTGATCACATGTTGATGTATCACCTCACAGTATTTGTCTGCAATCACCTGGAGAGTTCCTGGGGAAGATGAACAGATTTTAAGGCATGGATCACAGCCCACATTTCCTTTACATTTATATCTGACTAATCCCTCAGGCCTTGTACTTTTATCTTGATTAAAATCTGTACAAAAGTGAAATCTAAGGCATCTGTGGTTAGAGACTAGCTTGGAAGTAGAGGAGAAAAGGGAAGAGCTTGATTTGCTTGAATCTGTACTCTCCACTAATACAGTTGCTTTTCTAAAAATCCCAAGACTGGAGTCTGAAATTCTAGAAAATGCAATTGTTGGGTCCATGTGTTTTTTAGAAACATTGAATCTTTCTTATGTGTAACATGGCTAAAGGAATCATAAGGAAAATAGATATCAGGAACCCAGGATCCTGAGATACTTTCTGGCTGAAGTCTGAGGTTAAGAAGATCAGGAAATTTTCCAGATACAAGTCCACCTTCTCTTGTGTCAAAAAAGCCTTTTGCTGTAGGGTGTCTGTAAGACATGTATACACAAAAACAAATGAACCTTAGAGTTGTCATACCACACACACGAGAAATGGACATGTTTTTGCAAATGTCAGTGGCACCCATAGGAAAGGGGGTTATCACCTATAAACATGTAATAGATTAGCAGTAATGCCTGGATTTGAACTAACTACATAAGATCACAAGCTACAGATTAGTGCCTGAATTGCAAGCTCCACAAGACATGTGGTAAAATATGACAGTGCACAGCTGAATGGATTACATCACCACTGCTCATTAGATGGATGTTTATGCTAAAAAGTGGTTGAAGGGGCACAATAACATTGTACAGCTACACATCAAATATGTATTTGAAGAGTAGTCTACACAGTATGATTTTTAAAGACACGCACACTACTATACTCAAACCTCCCACCTATGTAGGTACACAATGTACAAGGCACAGTATCAAAGTTACACACAACAGGAGAAGTTGTACTAGAACTGTGAGATATTGTATCTGTGGTAGCATTATGTAATCACTGTGGTGCCAAAAAAGTTATTTCCTCTGGGGATGCTAAGATTTACTAGTTTAACACTGTGGCACTGTAAATTCATCTCATACATAGAAGGTTACATAAAGGTGGCTGACTAAATAAGACAGTAATTGCAGTCACACTATTTAAGTAAGGATGGACTCGAACCCTCCACTTAACTAGTTACAAAATGTACACAGCTCATTATCAGTAGCCAGCACCACAGGAGAATCTTGGGTACCAGTGAGGCATACAGCATCTATGAATGTATGACATCAGCAATGTATTGTCAAGGAGATGTGTGTGATAAAATGACTTTTACAGTTATCTGGGGTTGTAAATGTTTCTACTGAAATGTGTGTAAACCAATCCCAAATTAATTTGTAATCCCACACACACACACACACACACACAGTTGTAGAAATTAATCACTGGTATATCCATGCCTCCTACTGTTAAAGATAACAGTGTAAGAAATGCAAGCACCACAGGAGAAGTCTGACTTTTAATGTGATAGAAAGAATGACCTCATTAATGGGTTACATGGGAAATATGTTTGTAAAAGGTGGGATAAGGAGATGGTGCAGCCATCTAGCATTTTAAAATGTTTCTCCAGAGTAGAAGTTAACTGAGCAGTTGCTTTGGACTTCGTACTCACCTGACTATAAACCTCCCAAACACAAACACACACACACACACACACACACACACACACACACACACACACACACACACACACACACACACACACACACACACACACACACACACACACACACACACACAAAATTACCTCACATTGCACATTGAACCTCCTACCTATCTAGCCACATACACAAAATTACCTCACATTGAACAATGAACCTCCTACCTATCTAGCTACACAATCCATAGAGCACAGTATTAGCCACATTGAACAATTAACCTCCTACCTATCTAGCTACACAATCCATAGAGCACAGTATTAGCTGCAAGTGCCACAGGAAAGTCTGACTCTTAAGGGATAAAGTCCATTTTTCTTCAAGATAATCTCATTATTGTGTTGCTGAGAAGATGCTTCTGTAAAACATGAGATAAGGGAGCTGTGTGCAAAGTGAAATGAATTCCCCTCAGGAGAAGTGGATGCAGCACAAAGCATTACACATCCACAAACACAAGTTCCCACATTGAGTCTCAAACCTTCTACCTATCTAGTTACACAATATACAGAGCATGTTATTAGTTGCAAGTGCCACAAAAGAATTCTGACTCTTAAGGGGAGAGAAAGAGAGTGCACTTTTGACAAGATAACCTCATTAGTGTGTTGCAGAGAGGGTGTTTGTGTTAAAAGTGGGGTAAGAGAGCTGGGACGTTAAATGTATTGTCTATTACGATTTTCACAGTATGTGGTATCAAAGAATTTCACAGTTATAAACCAGTGGATTACCAATCTAACTTTCCTTCCACTTTATTCTGGAATGACTGCACACTTGTCTTGTCTCATACTTGCAAAATGTGCATTTACAATATAGACAACTCCTACATAGGACAGTGCACTGCAGAATAATAGTGATGTATTATGTATGAATAGGTTACGCAAAATTGTAACACAGTAAGAAGCTGAATTGTACTTCTGATGGCAACGTATGAGTGCCTGCATAATTGACTGCATAATCATACCTTGAAGTGTTGAACTTAGAATGGGAATTAGCGGTAGTCTATGTTGCTCTGTGCCAACTGTTGTGCAAAGAAGCATTATACACACACAATCATGTGTTAGTCTGATGGACTACAGAAACAACACATGTTGTGTTCATGTGTCAAGTGCATGATTAACACAGTTTCCATGACAGTTGCATTTAGTAAATCCTCATATTAATGCTACAGGTGTATTATGGAGCACATGAGGGACCAACCATGTTATTGCTGGTGGAAACATGGGTTATGGAAATAGTTTTGAATACAAGGGTTTATTGGATGGCACACTATTGGTAAGAAGAGGTAGACAGTTGGTGACATGAGTACACAATGCAGACATGATATAGTAGTGCATGTGTCATGTATGCAAATATCTGCATTGTGTTACTTTGTCAGCATAACTATTCTTACAAGACATGTTTCACAACAGGCAGCAAGTACATTAATATAGCAGCAGGATAATAGTGTGTTACGGAAAGGTGTAGCCAACATTTACAGACACACAAGTCACCTAATGAGAATACACACAAAACATTCTAAAACATTGTATCAGCCACCTGGATTCAAACTTTTAAAGTATTCCAAGAAAAACATTTAGACCTGAGCAATATCTAAGCACACCACATAAGAAGTCATGCATCTGATAGCAGATTTCAGCAAGTGGGAATGTGTGTATTCATCTTCATTACCCTTTTGACCACTGTAACCTGTACATCCAACTCTACAGCTTGTTGAAAAGTATATTAAACTGAGTAAACATCGCTAAGCAAAGTGGCACAAAGCACAACAGAGTAATGTAGCTGAAGGCAAACAAACAAAAACAAAATATACTGCCATAAGCTGTGTAATTCCATATAGCCTTAGTTACGTTTATTACCTGGCGCCAGTGCCAGAAATTGCACAAATGTAGACCTGGAAGAATAATGATACAGGAGATATAAGATACATTGACAGGAAAGATGGAGGCAGGGACAAAGTAGCTTATGACAGAAGGGTAATGGTGGCTCATAACAATATGTAGCCAACAGGTAGTCATAAAATAGTGTACTAAAAAAAGTCAGCAACACTTAGCTATGGCTGGACTAAAAATAGTCAAAAATCTATCTATAAATGTGAGGATTATGTCATCACACCACAAAGGAATTACTAGTTCACAACACTTAAATGACACAAATGAAGTGACAACTACTGAAGAGAAAGGGGTAAACAGAGAGAGAGAGAGAGACAGACAGATGCAGGGAAAAATAGCAACAATATGTATTGTGGTATATGTAGAAACATCTGCATGGTTTGTTACTCTTAGCTCTTAAATCATCATTAAGCTGTCATGCTCTATACAATAAAATGCTTGTTATAGGGAGAAATAAGGGTTAGGAGAGTGCAGCAAACATAAAGACATAAGCAAGATAAAGTTGGCTTAACAAGTCTCAGTGTTGGCACTGGAATGTTTTTTGAAAACGATGTCTTGCTGCACTATTCAAATGGCATGCTAAGGAAATGTTGTATATGGAGAGAAATACATATATCTGCAGTTAAATATATGATAGGAGTATGAAATGTCATGAAATAATAAATTGACCTGCAACTGTAATTGAACCCAGGACACTACGTAAAAAGTCTGCAAATGGTAATTATCTTAACATGCCACATAGGAACGTCTAGTTCATTACGTCCAGCAGCCTAACAACTGTTACATTAACTGTTTCACAGTACTGTCTTTAGTCTTCCTCTACTATATTTGTCCATAGTGTATATATTTAAGCACATTTGCATGAAAGTAACTGGATCACTGCAGATTAAATTGAAACCATCAGTTTTTGTAATAAGAAGTTAAAAAGCTTTCACTCAAAGTCAGCATTGTTGTGCTATGCTAACCTCCACACAAATGCCAAGGACATAAAGTAAATAGATTTTTTTGTGGGGCTATGTATGTTGCACGTTTATCATTTTTTTTTATCATATTAAATGTGTGAAAAAGGGATAGATAGGACAGTAGTGAAAATGGGGTTAGCAAGCACTGGGCAAAATATGGGGGAAAGAATACAGGAATGTGCAGGAAGATGGTGGGAGAGCACCATAGCTATCTACTTCTTCACAACATAAATGTACAATTGTACATGCAACTTCATGACTTTGTAGTATCACCACGCCAGTGATGGGTGACAACAACAGATTAATGTTGTAATTCCAACTGGACCAAATCAAGTGTGTAATGATGACACATAGGTGAAGTGGAAAGCTAATTATGACATGCAATTCTTTTGTGGTTTCTGGGAGAGGTGTCTTCCCCTTATTTTTTTTTTTTTGGAGAGACAGGAATGTTGTGGAAGGTGCTTAGGTAGGTAGAATAAGTTAAGAAGCATACACAGATGAAAACAAAAGGTTGGGGACACCATGACTGGGGATAGGCAGGGGACACTGAAGTGCACTCACATTCAGGTTGAGAGCAATGAGAATCTAGTCTTCACACCTAGAACTGTCATCACTGTCTCCTGTATCAGCTGCCTGGGACAGTGTCAGACATGCCTTCATTTTAGCAATCTGACACTGGACCTTTTCAACCATGTTGATATGTGCACCAAGACCCATGTCCATGGCACTTTTCACCAGCCCTGTTAGCTCCTGCAGGGTGACAAAATTACCACCTCCACTGGTATTGCTGCCAGAGGGTGCCACTGCACCAGCACCAGAAGCACAGCTACCCAATGCAGGTGGAGGAGGTACAGTAGGTGTTGTGGTGGAAGTGCTGACAGGTTGTGAGCCCAAAGTGTTGGGTGCCTGTGCATGGCAGGCTGAGCTGCAGTGGTCTGTCTAACTCTCTGTGCTGTCAGTCCTTTTCTTTTCATCAGCAAGGTATGCAAATAGATTACTGTTAAAATATAACCCCCACCCCACCCACACAAAAAAGAACTAAAAGTAAAAAAAAGGAGAGCTAGGGTGGGGGGGGGCGAGCAAAAAGATAATTAGATCTATGGCATGTCATATTCGTTTATTTGTTCAACACAATGTGTGTGCAGTACATCAGCAATTATGATAATTAGTACTGTATACCTTTTCCACATCCATATATGATGTTGAGGTATGACTGTGTTATAAAATACAGAAATCTCACTGCTAGAATATAAGACAGAGCAGCCTTTATTTCCCTATGACAGATTGGTTATATATTCAAATACAATACTTGCAATTACCATATTTGAATTGTTCCTGAGATATTCTTGTTGTGAATTTGTATAAATATTATCCTGTAATAAAAATTAATTGCTGTTTCTGGGTATTAAACCCAGGTACAGTTAATATGGTGTTGTCATTGCCTAATGCAGGCAGCAAAAGTTAATGTGGAAGGCATACATGCTTGATATCAAGGATGAGTTATGCCTGCTCAAAGTGCTAGTGACTGAGTGACTGAAAACAGTTTTCTTTCTTGAATTCAGATCCAAGTCATATGTACCCCAAGCTTCTTTAAGCTGAGTTAATCTCTGAGTGTGCCTCAAGGTTTGCAGTTATTTTCTCTGCAGCTATACAGTACAGAAAGAAAATAAAAGAAATATATATGAAAACATAATGAAAAACTGCATTGGCTGGCTAGATAATTAATGCCATATCATACTCAGATTATGGGTGGGTATACTTACACCACTGAGGGGTGTTTGCAGTCCTAAATTCTACCTCTGCTTGTACTTTGTATGGTCACTGTAGTGGTGATGACATTATTCCCCACTGCATGGAATCCCAGCTGCACTGGAGATAGTCTTGACTAAGCTATTCCAAGCCTAAGTCTTACACTGAGACCCAGTATAATACCCCAGATGCAGCCTATGGCTGTAGCACTTCACGAGGAGTGCCACAAAAATCCAGGACTCCTCAACACCCCACCTTTGTGCTCTAAATTTAACACCATTCTCTTCATTGCCAGCCATGTCTGCAGAGGTCAAGCTACCAATATATGTAGTCTGAACTGGCACCTATGTACCCAGGTTTACATGCTACTAAGTGCAAAACAAATGCAACAAATATTGGAAAAATATGTGAGTGAGAAGAAGTTGACAGTAAAATGGGTATGTCTAGCAATGACCACAGCAAGAAGTGAATCGGAGTGACACATACATCCTTCTCACATCTCTTTGACATATCTGAACTTTAATTTCTAACATACATTATCAAAACTGCAGGTAGTGGGAAATAATGTTAAAGGGGTCATACAACAGCTCACATGCTGTTAGCAATGTTGGAAATAGTTGATTTTCGGGCAATAGCACATGGATATCACAAAATGTGTGTAAATATGTATTCAGATACCCCTCTTTAAAATGATCACTTCACTGGATTCTAACCTGGCATCAGCTGTTCTCTTTCTCTAAGCTCACTGCACTTACACCTTGTGCCATACAGAAAATTATCTGACACATGTATTTTCTTCAGTGAATACTATATGGAGTGCTGACAGTTACGCAACACTGTCAGGTTTGTTTGTTCTACTTAAAGCAGCCTAAACTAAAATTTTCACTTTTTTCCTTGGTAGTGAACTCTGCTTAAGCGCTGTCAAGCAGTGTGTAAATGCAGATTTAAAAAAATGCATATTGACAATAATTGAAATGTGATCTCTAAACAGGATTCATATAATACATTATGTGTGTTATTCCTCTCAATTCACTTCATTTACACCTAGTGCCACAGAGGTGGACATCTGTTAGGTGCATTCTCCACAATCAATAATATCCAGGGTTTTGAGTGCTGTGCACCTATGACACATGTATTTGCACTACTGAAGGCAAGCCAAATTAAATTTTTCACATTTTTCCTTAAGCCATGAAAGTTCATTTTACAATGTCAAGCAGTGTGCAAATGCAGAAGGCAATATTTAGTGAGAGCATTCACAAAAAATGTTTTGGATAACAATATGAAGAAACTTGGAATGAATTATAGTGCATGACTAGCAATGATCAGAGCTACTGCTGCATTGCACTGAAACATTTAGACTGCTTATACCTCCTTGCCACATCACCTCTATCATTTATATCTCACAATATCGGGACGTCAGGTAATGCCATTTTAATAGAATGGGGACATGAAACAACAGAAATGCTTTCATTTTTCAGATAGAACATAAACATTTAATATTGACATAATTTCAAATGACATTTCTGTCTGTCAACTTTAGTCAATACTGACTGTACTTGAGTTTCTCACCTTAACATATTCATAGAACAAAATGAGTGTCAAGATTTATTATGACCACACTTAGTAAATCATGTAGCTCCTTAAACCATGTTTACCTTCCCTGCACTTATTGCAATTGTGGTATTCAGGAATGCTAATGAATTAACATCTCATCCACATACTCACACTCCTCAAAGGGCTAACCCTGCACTATATAAAGGTAACCATGCAGCTAATGCACTTGTATTATAGCAGGGAGACTGTTTGGATGCAGAGAACTTGATACTGCTAAATACACACAATGTATGGAGAATGATTTGCTTTTTACACTGCTTTTGTGTTAAGGTATGTTGTTATTTCTTACATAATGCTTTTAGTGAAAGATTAAGGATGAATTGTAATGGCCAGTACAAACCATTTATCTTTCTCTTTTTGTCTTTACTCTTTACTGTTGACATATCCCATGTACATCAGTTATATCTGCATTACAAAACATTTGCTACAGAATGCTATCTGACCTATACGTTGTAGGTTTTATTTTCTTGGAATTTGAACAGTTATAGCAGATAAGTGTAGTATAACTTTGTAGTAAGGTCAGGTTCATAGGTTTATAGGTAGGTGCTAGGCTACCTGCCAAAGGCATTTATAAGCCTAGCCAGAATGTGTTGGCTTTTGCCGCCCCCTTAGATTAGTTCCCTGTGCCTCTGTCCAGCAGACCCAGTGAAGTGATCTCTGGGGTAAACTTTCTGTTTCCCATCTACTCATCAAGGTTTCTCTTGAAGAGTGTTAGCGAGGAGCTCTGCCTAATGTAGATTGGAATCTTTTTCCAAAGCATGGGAAGTCTCTGGGTCAGGAATCTATCCTTCGAGCACATCCTATTTATTGTTGTGGTGAGGTTTAGATCCCTAGAGTGTGTGGCTCAAGGAGATAAGGTTTTCTTTAGGTGGAGCATGTCCATCAAGTCTGGGTTGGACATGGCCTTGTATGTCAGGCAGAGATCACCTCTGAGTAGGCAGTATGCAACTGAGTACGGCTGGATTTTCTTCAGTCGAGCTGTATAGGGCATCTGTTTGAGGCCAGTGATCCTCTTGGTGAGGTACTTCTGTGGTCTTTCCAGCTGTTGCAGGTGTCTTGTAAGGTACATCCCAAATGGGGAATTGTACTCTATAATGTGTCTGATGAGTGATGAGCAGAGGGGCACAATCACCTCATTTGATCTGGATGCAAACCCTTTTGTGATTACGTGGGCCACATAGAAGGATTTTCTAACCACTTTGACAATGTGATTATCAAAGGAGCGATTACTATCTACTTGGGTCCCCAGCTCCCTTATTACATTTTCCATATTTAGGGGACTACCAACTATGTGGTAGTTTGTGGGTACTTTGTTTTTTCCAAAGGGGATGACTATGCACTTTTTGGCATTTAGCTTGAGGCCATGATTTTGACACCAGGTATCCATCTCAGTGAGACCCTTTTGGAGGATGTCTGTGTCAGCTGGAGAGTCAATTATAGCCCCTAGTTTGCAGTCATCTGCGAACTTGGTCAGCCATAGTCTTCCTGTGTTTGCCTGTACCTCTGAGACGTATATGCTGAACTGGAGGGGTCCTAGTTCTGAGCCCTGGGGAATGTCACCTGTAACCAGTTAGAGTTGGACCTAGCTCCCGCAACTCTCACCATGTGGGTTCTGTCCATGAGCCAGTTGGCAACCCATCTTGTGATGTAGGGGTTTATGTTCAGGCTGATGAGCTTATCTATAATACAGAATGGGGAATGGTGTTGAAGGCCTTTGCGAGGTCTAGGTAGGCTGTGTGTACCACCTTTCCCTCATCTATAGCCTTGGTAACTATCTCAAAGAAGTCCACCAGGTTTAGGAGGCATGGTCTGCTCTTAACAAAGCTGAACTGGGTAGGGTCCAGTGTTTGGGGGTTCCCAATGTCTCTCTTAATGAGTTCCATGATGATGCGCTCCATAGCCTTGCAGACCAAGCTAGTCAGGCTTATAGGGTGATAGTTCCCAGGGTCTGTTGTGGCTCCACCTTTGTGCAGCAGAATAACCATTGCTGTGTACCACTCTATGGGTATGTAGCCTGTGGAAAGGCTGAGTTTGAACAGTGTGTTTAGGTGAGGGGTTAGTTCATCTTTGAGCTCATGTAGGAAGCAGCCTGGGACATTGTCCGGTCCCATTGATGCTGTGTTTTTGGCTTTGGAGAGGGCTGTTTTAACCTGCGTGTCTGTGATTTCAGGGGCTCTACATTCTTCTGGTATGGTTATGGGCCCTTTTGGGGGTGAGAGGGGGGTGAAGTTTGCACTGAACCTATCTGCCAGGATGTTGGCGATATTGGCCGGTTCAGTGTATTTTGTGCCTTTCTGCACTAACTCCGAGCAGATCTGAGCATTGACACTTAGATTCTTGACATAGCTAAAGAATGCCTTGTGATTATCTTTGGAGTCCTTGGCAATTTTTTCTTTCGAAGCTCGCCTTGGTTGACTTTATGAGGGATCGTAGCTACTTGCTGATACTGATCAGGGCTTTTTACACGTTAGCAAAAAATGTGTTACATTTGTGATATCTACCTGGCTGCCCTCCACAGCAGTGAAGATGGCGCTATAATGGTTTTCTAAATTTCTGATTGTACATTGTGAATTATTATTGAATTATTATTGTTAATGCTGTGATGTATTACACAGTTGTACAACCTGTTCTCTGCATTACAGAACTGTTATATATTGTTATTTTATTAATGTATATTTTTTCTAATGGGAGGGGGCTGTTCTAACTTGTGATAGTGATAGGGAGCATTACCTTTTAATCTGTTGTGTGCATGATGGATGCAATCATTCATACATAATTGAGTTCACAGCCATCCTGTCTATGTACTATACATTTACTTTTGCGTCGGGTTTCTGTTTAATGTCATACAAGCATGTCATACAGAGATATGGCACCCAAGACAAATATAGACCCTGCAAGCCACCATTTGGGATGCAGAAAATGAGGTTATTATCTAAGCTTTATGTGGCCATGGAGCTTTTATCTTAGGGAGAGGAAGAGTTGACCAATCTGCCTGACACAGGATATGGTAGCAGGTGGTCAAGGACATCAATGCTATCAGAGATCATGAGAGAAGTTACTTCCTGGTACCACAGATGGCTAGTGATATGATAACCTCTGCCCACCACAGGGTGGCTGCAGTTACACGGCAACAGGTGACTATAGGAAATGTCCTGCTACTAAACCACCACTAACTGAAACAGAGTAGTTCCTGTCCATTGTCAGAGATCCATAGAGCTTGGCACTGGGTTCCCACAGAATCCTTGATGTCGGTGCTGATCTGGATATCACCCCCAGAGTGTCTCAAGTAGAACTTCCAGGTATGCAAAATACAAGTGTTGTTGTTATATCTTTATATGCGTAGATCTTATATATACGATATATCTATAGCCACCAATAAGTGTGAATCAGAAGACACAGTAATAGAGAGAGAGATAGAAGAGGTTGTTGGGGGAATTCAAGTGGTTGTGTATGAGAACATTCTTAATCTGCACATGTAATGGGAATTGTTCTCTGCTTCTTGATTAATTTGCATTGTGGTACTTATCAGACTGCCTTCCTTTCCTTTCCCTTCCTTACATATAGGGACATCTAGATTGCAAGACCACCTGCACATGATAAGCACACATTTGGTTATTGTTATTATTGTATATAAGACAGATTCAAGACTAACTGACAGTAACCTTTATGCTGCTTTAGCATCTGTTATATTTTAACATACCTTTCATATAAGAAAAGGTTTTGATCAATTTTACACTATGGTTGTTGTATTTATTGCTTGTTATCATAGGGGATCCTGACAGTTGCAATGTGGAACTCCTGCCACCTGATATCAGAGTATAAGTAACCTCTGATGATGATGGTTGTGATGAAGAGGCACAATATGGGGGAGCAG
This sequence comes from Protopterus annectens, assembly GCF_019279795.1. Taxonomy (NCBI): domain Eukaryota; kingdom Metazoa; phylum Chordata; order Ceratodontiformes; family Protopteridae; genus Protopterus; species Protopterus annectens. The sequence goes on from NC_056746.1 coordinate 389,012,295, forward strand.
AGGGTCAGTCTGACACTCAAGTTGGGGGTCCCACATCCCCTGCCCATATTTAGACACAGTCAGTATGCCTACACTTACCCAAGACATGGAGTCCTTTGATATAGGACAGGTTGAGGGTGACACAGTTGATTAGGGTAATGTGGTTACTCTGGTTGTAGAGCTGGTTGTTTCCATCTGTAGCCATTGTGATGGCAAGGTGTCACACAAGAGGGTTGGTACTGGTATAAGTGCTAGGTGGAGGCTTGCCATCCCTCTCATCCTGATGCTGGTGAGTCATTAGATGCCAATGTCATATGTGCAGGGCCACAGTGTAGGCACATGCATGCTCCACCATGGCTTGAGAAGAGATAGCATCAAGCATTCTGATTTGCGTGACTTCCTGAACAATGTGGGTGACTTCTTGGACAGGATGAATGACACCCTGGATTGGGAAGTGGCTATAATGGAACATCTGCTGGGGAGGATGGGCATCCTCATGGCCAGAGAGCTGCTACATCTTCTGGTGTTATCATAAGTGACTGTGCAAGATCCCTCTCCCATAGTAATGCTACTTCCACTACTCCATCAGTGATTGCGGTGTCCTTACTCATATGAGATAGACCACAGTGTTGTGATCCTGGACATAGTTGTGAGGAGAGTTCATCCAGCATATATCACTCATACTCAGGTAACACCCTGAATTCTAGCCAGGGTCATGGAAGTAAACTGTAACTCCTGGCAGAGGATATTCTCATGGTTAGGCGTGATGACACTCAACTGGCTACTCTACCATGGATGGCTCACAGCTGTCCAAGATAGAAGGACATAGTACTAGTGCAGTGCTTGACTGTGTTCATGCAGACACATGCACATTGAAAAAAATAATCACTTGCCCATACCAGGTCACACACATGCAAGCTATCTAAACAGTACTGTTGAGTGCTATACAGATGTTGTTACTGACCCTGAGCGCTGTATACTCTGATAAATACATGTGTTTCTTACTCAGACACTCTCATTTCTTGGTGTCAGCTTTGCTCTCCTGCCACTCCACCACCACCACCACCACCCTGTGCAAATGATGATGACTGTACCCTGCCATTTGAACATGTCTTTTGTGACTTGGGGTTGCATATATTTCTAATGCTCATAGTGGGTAGCTAATGCTTGCTTGCTCACAAGCTTGTACTTATTGATATGTATTACAGAAGAAACGTTTTTGAATTCTTGGTCCTACTTATTTGTGAATGATTTCTTAATACAATTGTTGAACGTCATTGCATTTCAGTTAGTAATGTAAGTAAAGCAATAGAACCAGTAGGTATTTCATATATTCAAATGAGGGTATAATTGACCTGTTCCATGTTTTATTGACAGTGGTCAACTGAAATGCTTAATCCACAGTAGTAATTGCATCCTTAGGGGCTGTCCCTGTCTGATGCTATCAAAACACAGCCATTACATGGTTAAATAAAGTTGTGGAGTTTGACAGGCAACAATTTTCCTATATGTATGTGCATAAGATCCTAAGGTTTGACCTAGATAGTGATTGTGCAGGTCTCTGCCTCCTAGCTACAGCCAGAGCATACTGTGCATGCCTCCATCTGCCAGGAACATCTGCACCTAATAATTCTCCCTCATATTCCTCATCTGTATTTACTGTGGTCCTTGAAACTGTGGCCCTGCCCCTTGCTGTCCTTGTTGAAGCTATTTCCTGAGAATTATATTGTGTACCATGACACAGACTGTAATGATTTCTGCAGAGTTGCCTGGGTCGTACTGCAGTGCACCTCTTTATACAGTATGTCTAGATACCAGAACCTTGATTTGAGCAATCTAAGCACATGTTCTATGATATTCTTAATATTAGCATGGGCCTCGCTGTATCTTTGCTGAGTGGGATTTTGTGGGTTTCTCATGGGTGTCATAAACCAAGGTCTAGTGCATAACCTGCATCCCCAGTAGATACCCTTGAGGAATATCACCCCTAGCAAACCTTGTGTGCAGCTCATAGGTGTGCCATATGTATGAGTTGTGGAACCTGCCTGAGTTACCTGCACAGACATTATAGATGATCCCCTGGCCATTACAGGCAACCTGACAGTTAATAGAATACAACCCTTCTCATTTATGTACCTCTTTTCTTGTACACATGGTGAGGCTTTTATTTCTATGTGTGTGCAATCTATGGCCTCCAACACCTCAAAGAAGTGTGCTATTGAATAGATGTCTTGCTTGGCTCTTACTCTCTCTTGGGGGTGTGTGGAAAACAGATGTTATCCCTTGCATGTTATACCACTGCATTTAAAAACTGATGTAATATTCTAGACGCTGATGCCTGTGACACCACTGGGTCCCTGGCAAGTACCATTAGCTAGTATATGTAATGTTACACATACCTTTGTTTCCACTGGGATGGCATTTCTACAATTTACCGGGGGCCTGAGGTGGGAGCAGCAGAGTCTGAATATTTCCAACAGTGTTTCCCTGTCTACCCTGTACTGCTCAGCAACTGTAGTCCATAAGTCAGATGGGGTCTAAACACACTTATTCTTTTCTTTTTTCCCAGAGGTGTGGCAGCAGCATTAGCAGCACCCTGATTTAAAGTCAGTTGCACATACGATGATAGCAGCAGCAACTTCTAACGTTTTTTTTTCTAAGAATAATTGTGCCTGCATTACAAAGTGTTTTGGCGATCAGGATGAATGACTACACTGAGTGTAAATGACTGCTTTATAGCATTCTGAATAGCTCCGCCATGTTAACTTGGTTAATTAGCATTTACTTTGGTTCCTTATGCTGCCATTTGCCTTTGTTTTGTATCTCTATACTTCATGTAGAGCTGTTTAATGAACACCAAATGGTATGCGATCATGTTGGAGGCACAGAGTGTCACCAAGAGAATAGCAGCACTCTGTATAAATGTTAATGAATCCAGCCTATCTCTGCAAAGCATGGCTACTTTTCCTTTTTACACAGGCATTGGGTTTAAAAGGTCACAGGCCGCAGCTTTGTAAGAAGTATATTTGCCTTATATATTGTACAGCTCAAATGCACAACTCTGATTAATTAAATACAGGATTTTTAAAGACACACACTAATAATCATATCATAATAGGCTAACAAGCATAATGCTACCTAATTAATGCAGATTTAATGTCTGTACTCCTGACTTTGCCGTTTCATGCCCACCATGCGGGAACTGAATCAATAAAATGGTACAGAATGCATTGGGCCTATACATCTGTCCCCCTGATTTGGTTAACATAATGTTTGCCAAGAAAACAAAGAAACTGTGTGTTTTAAAACAGCAATTGGTACTTTTACAAACAGCAAGACAAAATACAGGGAAAAAAACAGTTACAAGTAATAAATGATGCAATGACATTAATATTATTTTACTCATGGGAGATGGTTGCTCTTTGAATTTCATATGTAAAGTTGATAACTGTACCTGTACATATCTTTAACTATTGTGATCACAGTTTGACATATTTCAAAGTCTTGTTCAGTAGTTGCAACACAATTTGCCCTTGTTGAGCATCTTGCTGAAAGTCTAGGTGAATTAAAGCTGTCCATTTCAATGCATGTAATTAATTATATTGGTGGCATGACATAGTATTGACAGTCATTTTTATTCATTTATTCAGTCTGATATACTTCCTAGTACAAAAATCAATTATGGATATTTCTTGTAGTCTGATGCATGAAAACATTGGTACAATTAATCTAGCTGCATATTGCTGTTTCAGTCACTACACCATTAATTACTGTCTGTTCTACTTTTGGATTATGATCGGGTAACAGTTGCATTTCTGAACTTAAATGAAGTATAACACAATTTAACTTATTTTATAAAGTATTTTAGTCTACACTATTTAGATAGCGGCACCTTGTATGAAAGCAGCCTCTCCTGCTCCCATTGTGCATTTCATTGCTTTGTGGTGTATGTCATCATTTTTCCTTGAGATGGTGAGTCGTTTTTTGTATGTCAAGTTGCAGTACGCTGCAGCGGCAATGTTCATGGTGTCCATTGGTCCATTGTTATCCTCATTGGACATTATTGCCTGATTCTGGAAACATTCAGAGTGGTGGAAGTTTGGGCCAGCAGTGGTGAGCCGAGCTGATAAGGAGTGCGGGAAGCAAAATACATGGATTTAATGGACCGTATTTGCTTTCATTGGGATGTGGTGGTTGGTATCGAAAAATGGTAATGGTGACAGTCTGGATGGTGGTATGCAAGGTTTAGAGGTGTCAGAAGGAAGGACTTTGGACTTGGTTGCTGCTGTTGATAATATGGACATTCGGGCATGCAGGTAGTGGCAGTTGCAAGGTATGTGGTTGGAAGAAAATCAGAATGAAGGACTTTAGGCTTGCAGGCAGCGGTTGCTGTAAGGTCCATGGTGCCATGAGGAAGGTCAGAGGAAATGACTGGGATGTATATGTTGATGGTGATGCATGGGAGATGAATCGTGTTTGGTTTTCAAAGTTTCTCAGTCTTCGGTTAGCTCTTTTCACTGCTGCTGTATATGTTTTTTTTTTTTTTTTGTCGCTTCTTGTTTAGTTGTTGTGTTTCTGTGTTTATTTTATTTATTTATTTTTGTGCATGAGCTTGGAGAAACGGAACTTCATTCAGCTGAATACTATGCATGGTTGAATGACAATAAAGTTACTTTGACTTTTGACTTTGACTAGGTAATAAAAACCTGTTTGAATAAATTCCAAAATAGTTTATTTCAAAAAATCCACATACAGTAAGCGCTTTCATCTCTTTATGAGACTTATTCAGACTGAATACAACAAGAAACAGAGACCAAATTTATACAATTAACTTAATTACACTTCAATTAATGCTTAATTCTCTTCCTTTAAAAAAAAAACTTTAACATTTTCTTTGTTATTTAGACCTGGAACATGTAACATGCATCTAATCTAATTTGCCTTACATATTCCCTTCAGTCTAATTCTTCTTCACCATCAAATACGCCTTCAGGATTCACAATTTGATCTAAAACAACAACCTTACAATCAATTTTACAATTCAAATTATTGTAAAGTTCACTAAGGGCATTTTTCTCATCTTTGGTATTTATTGCATACTGATGCTCACAATTTCTGCGGCAAAGGACTCTACTAGTTCTTACCATTTAAAGTGCATTACATAAAGCACATAATATCAAATATACTACAAATTTAGACTTACAATAATATCTTCCCTTTATTTTAACATTAGTATTATTAACTTTCATTTTGGTGACTCCTGTACACAAATAGGAATAGAAGTTGCAGTCATAACATCTAAACAAATTCAAATCTAAAAAGATTCAGGGAGATATAGTTGATGACTATGCAAATGAAGTAGCTTACCTGATGTTAGAACCTCGGGTTAACAGGCAGTCAGCCCAGGAAGAAGATAACCGAGATGAAAGGCGTTTACCTACACCAAGTAATGCTGAAGAGAGTGGTATAAGAAGATCGGAGTGGTTAGCTCAAAAAGACAGGAGAAAAGGCAACAAGAAGTAAGAAATTCTACTCAGAATACAGAGCATAATAATACCAGAAATTATAAACAAGGGCAGGTTTTTATGCCCATAGAAGTTTATCAGCGAACAAGTTTATCAAGCATGGGCACAAGTTGCAGCACCCACGATTCAAATACAGGGAAATGGACATTTTCAAAACTGGAACCAGAAATACAAACAAAATAGAAAGGGAACATGAAAAGATTTTAGGTATGTTAAATGATAGTTTTGAAATTGTGAACCTATCCAAAGTGTTTTTAAATGAGTTTCATTGTAATGGTATTAAAAAGGGCTGGAATTTTATGCCAGCAAGAAGGGCAGACAAATATGACACAGTGAAAAAATTGAGAGATTATGTTAGGAAAATTAGACCTGAAGTTTCTTTTTCCTGAAAATGAGGCCAAGTGCAATATACTTCAGAAGCCAAGTCTATTTAACCCGCCGTTACGGCCAGAATTGGAAGCTTTTTTGAATATTACTGAAATGCAGATTAGGAAGTTGTTAAATAATAAGCCAGAGAAGAAATTTTATAATATGATAACCAACGAAAGAATGGCTTTTTATGAAATTTTAAACAATGAAAATTTGACTGTGACTAATGCCGACAAAGGAAATTCTATTGTCATTTTGGGCAGAGAAGTATATAATGGCAAAATGATACAAATGCTTGCTGGTAGTGCTTTTTATAAGAAAAAGACATTTTTAGATATCAAGAAAGCATAATTTATGACAGACATGTTTATCAATGACTGGGTTAGTAATCAGATGATTAGTATAGAAATAGCAGGATATTTAGAGAATTGAATCGCAACATTAGTAAAATTTTAGGGCCTCCTAAAGTACATAAGTGTCTAGAAGATCCACTGCTTATACCAACTGTGCCTTGTAATAAAAGCAAAACAGAAACAATGGTTATTTATGTTGACAAATTACTAGAAAGTGTGATGTTGAAAGCTGATTCATATATTATAGATACTTTTGATTTTAAAAATAAAATCAAGGAGGTTAAAGGATTAGAATTTGACTTGCTGAGCACATTAGACATACAATCCCTATATACAATCATAAATAATTATGTAAGAATGGACTTAGTTATGAATTCTAAGGTTATATCTCCTGAGAAAGTAAGTTTAATTATGGAAATTCTAGACATTATCCTGTCCTATAATTTCTTTGAATTAAATGGAAATTTTTTTCAACAGATTAATGGGGTAGCCATGGGTGCCACAATGGCATCCAGCTATGCCAATATATTTATGAATGGATGGAAAAAGGTTAATATTGTCTCAAGTGTCTATTTTAAAAATACCATCATATATAAATGTTTTATTGGTGATATATATATATATTTTGCTTTGGAGAGAGAATGTAGAAACATTTAATGAATTTTTAAATCAGTACTTAAATGACGAACAACATAATGAGGATGAAGGAGATGTCAATCAAAGACAGCAGGCATACCCTTTAGGGCCAGTGCTATTAAGAAGGTCCAAAAGGTTATGGAGCAGGGCTCCAGCACACCAACACAATGTGCATTCAGGGCAACAGAACTCCTATCAGAACAGAAGGAACAGACATCAGGGACAACCGAGGAATGCTAGGAGATGATTTTGTTTGATACTGGGACTCATGAGAAGCCGGTTGCTGTTGTTAATGACTCAGGTTACTTTTTTCTTTATAATTTTACTGACAGTTCATTTGTGACTGCACATGCTGGCATTCTGAGTAAAGGATTTACTTTTCTTCCAGGCAAGTCAGGTGATATTGTTAGATTGATAATTGACTTAAAACTGTTCTCATGGAAGTTGAACTTAGCTTTTATGTTACGGAATAACAATGGCCTCTCTTATACTGGTGCTATGACAGAGAGAGTAGCACCTTTAATCCCCCCATTTCCTTACCATTATTATTATTTGAGAGGATGTGCAAATTTGATTTTTGAGAACTGTTTAACAAAAGGAATTTGACATTTAAATACAGTAACTTAACCGAAAGAGAAACAACCCTCCTTTCTGAATTGATTAATAACAGGTATATTAGTATTATGAAACTCGATAAAAGGGGGGGGGGGTTGATGTTATGGGCATTAATGACTACAGGGAAAGAATGTCTAAAGTCCTGGATGACAAGGATTTTTATGAAAAAACTTTCTTAAATGTTGTGAATTTGTCTTATAGGAAAATTGATGTTTTATTAGAAGAAATGTTGTATGATGATTTAATTAGTGTGGAATTATTTAACTTTTCGAATGTTAAGAAACCAACACTGCCAAATATGTTTGGGATACCCAAAATTCATAAAGATCTTCATGATCCCCCATTAAGACCAACTGTTAATGGTAGCAAGTCTAAGGCTCATACTTTAGCAAAGTACTTGGATTTAAAGTTGAAAAAATATTTATTTAACATTTGTTAACCAGGAAAGTCCGACTTGGAACGAAGCCAATTTTCAGCAGAGGCCCAGGGAGAAATGATCCAGATGCATATTTTTGTAACATGGGAAGAAACTGGAACAACCGGAGGAAACCCACATGAATGCAGGGAGGACATGCAGACTCCACACAGAAGACACCACAGCCAAGAATCGAACTGGAGAATCTCTTGCTCTGAGGCGACAATGCTACCTCTGCACCACTATGCCGTCTGATATGTAGATAAATATGAACATATCTGTCACGATTCTTGGGACTTTGTGTGTAAGCTTAAAGGGGTGACATTTTTTAAAGATTATGTTTTTTTAACAGTTGATGTAGTGAATCTTTTTAATGTCATCCCTGATGATATAGGCTTTGAATGGTTTCATGATTTCTTGGTAGAGAGTACCGACCTGAGTGACCATGAAATTTATATTTGTGATGTGTTCATGGAAACAATATTGAAAAATAATTTTATGTTTGTCAATGGTGAATATTATTGGCAGAAGAAAGGTGTAGCGATGGGGGCAGCATGTGCCTCCATATAAACTGACATAGTGCTATTAAAGTGGGAGAAAATTTTTTAATGTTTACCATCATCTTCAGTAGAGATATAAATCAGTTCCTTCAAAGCTTAAAAGTAAGCTACAGCTTTGACTGCATTGGCAGAGTAGAGCTTCATTGAATGTCCAACTGTGGTTTATAAAGACTCTCTTTCAAAATTTCTTTGTCTAATAGAATTATCACAGACACGACCCACATGGGTCCACAACTTCTAAAGCCACTTTGTCTGTAATTTCTACCCATTGCTTTAAAGTGTCAGGCTATGTTGGTCTACCACATTAATAATGTGCTTTACATGTTGGTGGAACACAAAACAAGCACATATGTGCATCCCCCCCCCCCCATTCAGTTGCTCTACATTACTCCAGAGCACCAAACACAGCTAAACCCAGTTGAAACAATTTCTCCTGGCTTCTGCTTATTTTGGATCAGATTTGAAAGGTCTGTTTTGGCTAAATTCTGTCAACTTGTGTTACCAAGTCTCATTTTCAGCTCTAACACGCTTCCCAATGACAAAATGTCCCGCTACTGTTGGTATATCTAGAAACTCACAATCTGTAGACTCATTATCAAATAATGAATGACAATTGCCATCCCATGTTGCTAAATTAAAATCTGAGCTACAAATTAGTGCATACACTCTTTAGCCTCTGAGGGAGTGTTTCCTATCCCTTTGCATTTCCTTTGCTTAAGTTGTTGAATCATTCTGACTGACTAACAGACTTATCTATATTTTTCTTACTGAATAATTTGTTGTGCCTTCTCTAAGGGATCTGTGTCTAAACAATGTTGATGCATATGCTCTTTACATTGTTTGTAGTTTATGAACTTGCTGTGTAAACTCACTAACTGTAAATCTAAATGCTGTCAAAACAGACATCCTAATGCACATGCCCCAGGCTTCAACTTTTTTCTTGTTCGTTTAATTTTAAACCTGCTAAGGGCTTTTAAATGAAACATTTCATTTAATATTTTCGTTACAGAATCTAACAGATCAGCTATGGGTGGTTTACTACTCTTAGCACATGCATTTTATTTTTATCTTTTTCATTTTTCTCTCATGTACAAGTAATGATGGACATTTCATTCTTTCTGTATCCCTCAGTAATGCACTTCTGACACCACTTTGTGTTGGGCTCTTCTTTTGGTACTGAGGCTAACTGGTAAACCACAATACAAATGGAAGAAAGAGAGAAAAGACACCAAGCTACAGCTAAAAACAGTTTAATCAAAAAGCAACTTTAACAAAAAACACAAAACCAGTTACTTACAAAAGTAATCAACTTAATGGGAAATCGATGCTCCACACCTATGGTCACCCCCTCGTTGGTCAGGTCTGACCATAAGCTCATCATCCTTAACATTCACATCCCCACCCCCAACCCCCAGTAAGGAAACCTCCATAAAAAGCTTCTCCAAAGGCAACTTCATGCTACTCAAGTCAGAAGTGACAAACTTCATGACACCCATACAGACAGGAACTGAAAGGTTGACTGCTGAATCCTACACTAAGGCACTGTATGAGCACATCCACTCATGTATGAATTGTGCATCCCAAATAGAACCAAGATGCTCTCCTCCAAAAAAAGGAAGCCAATCTGGTGGTCCCCTGCCATAAACAAACTTTACAACAAAAGGAAGAAACTATTACAGAAAAGAGGAAAATCCCCAGGATGCAAAAAACTCCCTTACCAGCCTCAGTAAGAAGCTGAGATCCCTCATAAAATCCTCCAAAGCTAGTTATGAAAATAAAATTGCCAAAGATTCCAAAGACAACCACAAGGCATTCTATAACTATGTCAAGAATCTAAATGGCAATGCTCAGATCTGCTCTGAGCTACAACAGAATGGCATTAAATATACTGATCCCAAGGATATTGCCAGTATCCTGGCAGATCAATTCAGTGCCAACTTCACCCCCTCTCACCCCCAAAATGGCCTATCTCAATACCAGAAGATTGCCAAATTCCGGTAATAATGGCCACACAGGTAAAAACACACTCTCCAAAGCTAAGAATACAGCATCCATTGGACCAGATGACATCCCGGGCTATGTATTACATGAACTACAAAATGAACTGGCACCTCACCTAAGTGTCATGTTTAATCATAGCTTCACCTCAGGCTTCATGCCCACTGAGTGGTGCACAGCTACAGTTATCCCACTCCACAAGGAGGGATCCACCTTGGATCCCGGGAACTACTGCCCCATCAGTCTGACGAGCCTGATCTGCAAGGCCATGGAACGTATTATCATGGAACTTATAAACAAAGACATTGGCAACCTTCAAACACTGGATCCCACCCAGTTTGGGTTCATAAAGGGCCGATATTGTCTCCGGAACCTGATTGACTTCTTTGAATCAGTCTCCAGAGCCATGGATGAGGGTAAGGCAGCCCACACAGCCTATGTGGATCTCGGCAAGGCCTTTGACACCATCCCCCACTCTGGAATCATAGATAGAGTTACTAAGCTGGGCATTAATCCCTACATCACTCGATGTGTTGCCAACTGGCTTACTGACAGAACCCACACTGTAAAAGTAGCCGACTCCAAATCCAGCTCCAGACAAGTGACAAGTGGAATACCTCAGGGTTCAGTCCTGGGACGGCTCTTGTTTGGCATCTACTTCTCTGAAGTACAGGCCAACACTAAAGGACTCTGGCTAACAAAGTCCGCAGGTGATTGCAAACTGGGAACCATTATTCATAGGTTCATAGGTAGGCACTAGGCTATCTGCCCAAGGGCATTCACAAGCCCAGCCAGAGCGTGTCGGCTTTTACCACCCCATTGATTAATTAACTGATCCTCTGTCAAGCAGAACCAATGAAGTGATCCCAGGGGTGTATTTTCTGTTACTCATCCACTAGTCAAGGCTTCTCTTGAAGAGTATTAGTGAGGGGCTCTGCCTGATGTAATTTAGAATTTTGTTCCAAAGTATGGGGAATCTCTGTGACAGGAATCTATCCCTCCAGCATGTTCTATTTATTTTTGTGGTGAGGTTTAGCTCACTAGAGTGCATGGCTTGCAGTGACTTGGATTTCTTTATGTGGAGCATGTCCATCAATTTTGAGTTGGACACAGCTTTGTAAGTCAGGCAGAGATCACCTCTGAGTAAGCAATATGCCACTGAGTACAACCAAAGTTTTTTCAGTCGAGCTGCATAGGACATATGTTTGAGACCAGTAATCCTCTTGGTGAGATACTTTTGTGGTCTTTCCAGCTGTTGGAAGTGTCTTGTGAGGTACATCCCAAATGGGGCATTGTACTCTATGATGGGTCTAATAAGTGACGAGTACAACCTCTTTATTTCTAGATGCGAACCCTTTAGTAATTAGATGGGCCACATAGAAGGATTTCCTAACTACTTTGGCAATATGATTGTCAAAGGAGAGATTACTATCTACCTGGGTCCCCAGATCTCTTATTACCTCTTCTGTATTAAGAGGGCTGCCACCTATGTAGTAATTCGTGGGTGTTTTGTTTTTCCCAAATGGGATGACTATGCATTTTTTGGCATTTAGCTTGAGGCCATGACTTTGACATCAGGTGTCCATCTTAGTAAGGCCCTTTTGGAGGATATCTGTGTCAGCCGGAGAGTCAGTTATGGCTCCCAGTTTGCAGTCATCAGTGAACTTGGTTAGCCATAGTCCTCCTGTGTTTGCCTGTACTTCTGAGAAGTATATGCTGAACAGTAGGGGTCCCAGGACCAAGCCTTGCAGGACACCACTTGTGACTGGCTTAGAGTCGGACCTAGAGTCCACTATTCTTACCGTTTGAGTTCTGTCTGTAAGCCAGTTGGCAACCCATCTCGTGACGTAGGGGTTTATGTTCAGGCTGGTGAGTTTTTCTATAATACCTGAGTGGGTAATGGTGTCAAAAGTCTTGGCGAGGTCAAGGTAGGCTGTGTGAACCACCTTTCCCTCATCTATGGCCTTGGTGACTGTCTCGAAGAAGTCAACAAGGCTTAGTAGGCATGATCTGCCCTTAACAAAGCTGAACTGGGTCAGGTCAAGTGTTTGGAGGTTCCTAATGTCTTTGTTAATGAGTTCTATGATGATGTGCTCCATAGCCTTGCAGTCCAGGCTAGTCAGGCTTATGGGGCGATAGTTACCAGGGTCAGTTGTGGCCCCTCCTTTGTGGAGAGGAATAACCATTGCTGTGTGCCATTCTATGGACACGTAGCCTGTGGAAAGGCTGAGGTTGAACAGCGTGTTTAAGTGGGGGGTTAGTTCGTTCTGTAGTTCTTGCAAAATGCAGCCTGGGACACCATCTGGTCCCATTGATGCTGTGTTTTTGGCTTTTGAAAGGGCTGTTTTCTCCTGTGCGTCTGTGATTTTTAGGACACTACACTTTTCCGGTATTGTTGTGGGCCCTTTTGGAGGTGAAAGGGGGGTGAAGTTTGCACTGAATCTATCTCCCAGGATGTTGGCAATATCAGTAGGTTCAGTATATTTTGTGCTATTTTGCACAAGTTCAGTGCATATTTGTGAGTTGCCACTTAGATTCTTAACATAGCTAAAGAAGGCTTTGTGGTTATCTTTTGAATCCTTGGCTATTTTTCTTTCAAAGTTAGCCTTGGATGATTTCATGAGGGACCTCATTTTCTTACTGATACTGATCAGGGATGTCTTTCCTTCTTGGTGTTTGCTTTTTTTCTGAACTAGTTTCCTCCTTCTATTGTATAGCCTGTTTATTGCAGGGGTCCACCAAACTGGTTTCCTTCTCTTAGAGGAGTGAGTCTTGGTTTTGCTAGGGATTGCATGATCCATGCATCCTTGTAGGTGCTCATAGAGTGCATTTGTAAAGGTTTCTGCATTTTGGGCAGTGTTATCCTTTAGCATGGAGGCTGTGAAACTCACCACCTCTGTCTTAAGTAAGGTGAAGTTTGCTTTAGAAAAGTTTTTTACTGTGGTTTCCTTAGTTGGGGTGGTGGTGGGGTGTGGACATCCAGTGTGATTAGTTTATGGTCTGATCTAACCAGTGACGGGTTGACCTCTGGTGTGGAATACCTGTCGCCCATGTTGGTGATGACCAAGTCCAATATGTTTTCACCTCTGGTAGGGGAGTTTACCAACTGATCCAGGGCGTTTCAGTTGATGAATTCCAGGAAGCGCTGGGCCTGGGAATTTGTACTCGAGTAGTTTCCCCAGTGAATGGTAGGGTAATTGAAATTGCCCAATATCAGGGTGTTTGGTAGGACCTTCATGTTTTCCAGTGTCTCCAGAAAAGTGGAGTGGTGGTCTTGGGTCATGGAGGGTGATCTGTAGCAGGCCACAATTTACATTGCAGATTTGCTCAATGTTAGTTGCACATGGATGATCTCAGAGGTATCATGCTGTGCCACTAACCTGGAGTTGTAGGTATCCTTGATGAATATGGATACACCCCCCCCCTTTTGTGTTTCGGTCTGTGTTCTGTGGCCGAAACGTGTGGTATGAGTTGTAGCCCGGTAGTGCTGGGGTACTCTCTGGAGCCTCGAACCAGATTTCCTTTACTATACAGATGTCAACATTCTCCATACTGAGGAGTGCTTCGAGTGCGTGCATTTTGAGATTTAAACTCCTGGCGTTGAGTAGCATAACCCTCGGTTTTTTGTTAATTGTGCTATTTACGGAGGTGGGTTTGACTTTTGAGCCTAGCCTAAAAAAAGGCACTATTGGGGGTAGCAAGAGCCTTGGCCAGTATTCAAAAGCCTAGGGGTGATGGGTGCAAGCTGTCTCTTGTGAAGCAACATGGCTTGGCAAGCATGTTGTCCCAGGCTAACAAACACTGGATCCCCTTTGAATGACACCAGAAGCTTAGCCAATTGTTGAAATTGATCATTTTTTTTTATACTGAGGTATCATTCTTGGCAAGGGCAGAATGCTACTCAGGGTCTGGGTCATACCAGCCTGGGCTACAAAATCAGAGAGCTCTTCCATGTCTCTTTTCATGTAGTCCAGGGAGTTACATCTCAGGTCATTCACACCAACATGAACAATGACGGTGTCATATTTGTACTTGTTCTGGAGTGACCTGAGTGCTTGTGTTATGTGGCGGATTTTGGCTCCTGACAGGCAGCTAACAGTAACCTTCTGCTTGTCCAGCCTAGTGATTGGGACATCAGTGTGCCTGACTATAGAGTCACCTATTACTAGTGTGTTAGGCATGTTATTTCACCTTAAGGGCTGTGATTGTGTGGGACATTGATTTTGTGTTTTATGTGTTGTCCGGTTTGTGACGGGAAGTGCAGGTTGTTTGGGTGTCTGCTTTGGAGGTCTCTGATGCTTTTGCAGGTTTTTATCTAGAGCCTCTGAGTATGATTTTGTGTATTTATGTGTATTTTTTGCCAGTGCTGTTTTAGTAGGTCTGTGTGCGGCTGGAGTTGTGGTGCAAGTGTTAACCTTCTCCTCTTGCCTGTCTGTTCTAGTCTTGGGTGGAGAGAACTTAGCTTCCATTTTGGCTGTATAATTGCATCTCTCGCATATGTTAGTGTTTTGTGGTAGGAGGAGAGGATTGTCTGTGTACATGAGGCAGTTGTAACATTGCCTCAGGGTACCCAGATTCACCAGCTGGACTGGAGAGTGCACCTGAAGTTGCCCTTTGGTCATGCCTGAATAGTAGGGTGAGCTGCTTAGTCGCGTGGTTGGTGAGGAGTGAATAAAGAGCCTTGCCCTGCTGGGCAATCAGTGTCAGGCTATATTAGTGCTTGCTATTAGGTCTGAGCAAGTGCTAGGCTGTACAATGCTTTTTGACTGCTTAAGTTGAAAGTTAGACTAGTTTCAAGGGAAAAACTGAAGAGGAGACTTAGTGGAGCTGGAAATAATTTAACCGTAGCTAACCGGCACTGCCTGGTGTGCAAAACCATGCAAACGCATTTTTTTTATAGTAAGGAAATGAAAGAGAAAGAAATTAGCCCAAAGTGGCCAATAAACTACTAACATCTGGGCTGGAACCACTCCTCCAGGGACAGATAGGTTGCTCAAAGCTCCCCTCTCTCACAGGTGAACAGAGAAATGTCCTTCTATCCAAGTAAGGTATGAGCAACTCAGAAACTAGTACCACAGCCCTGAATTCAGCACTAGCCTGAAAACTGGACTATAATAGCTTAGAAAGGCGGGAAACAAGGACATTTTTTTGGGTTTTTTTGGTTTTTTTTTTTTTGAAAAGATAAGACGAAAACAGCAAAAAATACACTTAAAACAGCTTCAAATGACTACAAACAATCAGAAAAGGCTATCGCACTTTAATGTGTAGCCTACAACAGTTAAACAAATTATTTAAACAAAAAACTTTTTAAAAGTGCAGGCAGTCAAATAAGTACAATATGTGAAAAAAACAAGCTTTTAAATCACCATAAATGCTGGAAAATCTGCATTTAGGCGGAAAACAGTTAAGTACAGCAAGAAAGTACAGAAAACTGATACTTAATCACTCCAAAGTATCTCTCCTAAGCTAGAAGGCTTGTATCAGTTTAAGGATTTCTAGTGCTACCCAGTAGGTTAGTTGCAGGAAAGATGGGAAACAAGCGCAGATGTGGTCTTTTAAACTAGAAAGTTGAAAGAGACGGACACACTGTCCAAATGGTCAATAAACTACAATTTCTGGGCCAAGAGCCTCTCCTCTCGTGGTAGACAGGCTATCTAGTGCTTACCACTCCCACTGATAAGCTAGAAGGCTTCCCTCCAACACAGAAAGGCTTGGGGGGCTCAGAAGCTTACAAAGAGTCCTGGAATACAGCAAATCTGTACCTGAACTAGACTAGTTACAGGAAAGGCGGGGATAAAGTACAAACATAGGCTTTTAAGCCAGCAAGTTGAAAGAGATGGAAAATTGCCCAAACAGCCAAATAAACTACAATTTCTGGGCCAAAACTCACTCTTCCCATGGAGGATAGGCTACCTAGTGCTTACCACTCCCACTGATAAGCTAGAAGGCTTTCCTCCAACACAAAAAGGCTTGGGGGCTCAGAAGCTTACTAACAATCCTGGATACAGCAACTCTGTAATTGGACTAGGCTAGTTATAGGAAAGGCGGGAAACAGGCACAGGTGCGGCTTTCAAACCAGAAAGGTGAAAGAGATGGAAAAAAACTGCTCAAACAGCCAATAGCTACAATTTCTGGGCCAGGGACCACTCCACTTGTGGTAGATAGGCTACCTGATGCTTACCACTCCCACTGATAAGCTAGAAGGCTTCTCTTCAACATAGAAGGGCTTGGGGGGCTCAGAAGCTTACCAACAGTCCTGGATACAGCAAATCTGTACCTGGATTACACTAGTTATAGAAAAGGTGGGGACCAAACGCAAAACAGGCTTTTAACCAGAAAGTAGAAAGAGATGGAAAAACTGCCCAAACGCCCAATGAAATACAATTTCAGGGCCAAAACCCACTCTTCCCATGGTAGATAGGCTACCTAGTGCTTACCATTCCCACTGGTAAGCTAGAAGGCTTCCCTCCAACACAGAATGGCTTGGGGGAATCAGAAGCTTACCAACAGTCCTGGATACAGCAAGTCTGTATCTGGACTTGACTAGTTACAGAAAAGGCAGGAAACAAGCTTAGAATTTTTTTTTGTTACAGAAAGCAGCTGAAACAGCAGTAAATACAATTCAGCTTGTACTGCAGGCCAGCACACCTGAGGGTGTAGCAACACTATGGCAAATACAGTTTAAATAAATGCAATTAAATTAACAAATGATTAAAAAACAAGTGCAGAAGGCAGTAAATTAGACGTCTACTAACAAGCAGTAATAAGTGCAGAGTAAGAGTGACTGAACAGATAGCACACAGAAGAGCAACTAAGACAGTTACAGTAAAAGCAGATGAATACGATATATATATATATATATATATATATATATATATATATATTTATTTATATATTTATTTTTTTTTTTTGAGGGAAGGAACAGAGCAGGATTAAGAGGCTACAGGGGTTGTCCTTTCCAAATGCTCTCTTTGTACACAGTAGGAGTGTCTGAAATCAGAATATGATCTCACTGCACTCGGTTGAATGAGCAAATGAGATGGGCCCAGAAGAAGTATCCAAATACAAATCTACAAGAGGGGCGTGCAATTTCAAAGCCACCAACATGTGGGTGGGGAACTAACTGTAGAGAGACAGCCACAACTTCAGTTGAGTTAATATTCAGTGAAAAACACAAACAAATAAATTAAATACAGTACTATATGCAAGAGAGCAGATAAAAGTGCACTTAAATTCACTTATACGTCCAGCTGATTTCAGGTAGATGTTAGCCGGCTAAAGCTCTGATATTAAGCAGAGATAACTCAAAATGTACCACTTATATAAGGCAAGACAGGATGTCAGTGATGAGCTGAAACTACCCCATACTGCTATCAATGGCTACACAGAAATTCTAAAAAGTACTCTGTAGAGAGACAGCCATAACTGCAGTTGAGTTAACATTCAGTGAAAAACACAAATAAATAAATTAAATACAGTACTATATCCAAGAGAGCAGATAAAAGTGTACTTAAATTCACTTATACGTCCAGCTGATTTCAAGTAATTGTTAGCTGGCCAAAGCTCTGATATTAAGCAGAGATAACTCAAAATGTATCACTTACATAAGGCAAGACAGGATGTCAGTGATGAGCTGAAACTGCCCCCCACTGTCATCAATGGCTGCACAGAAATTCTAAAAAGTACTCTGTAGGGAGACAGCCACAACTTCAGTTGAGTTAATATTCAGTGAAAAACACAAATAAATAAATTAAATACAGTACTATATGCAAGAGAGCAGATAAAATTTAAATTCACTTATACGTTCAGCTGATTTCAGGTAGATGTTAGCCGGCCAAAGCTCTGATATTAAGCAGAAATAACTCAAAATGTACCACTTATATAAGGCAAGACAGAATGTCAGTGATGAGCTGACTACTACTATCAATGGCTTACACAGAAATTCTAAAAAGTACTCTGTAGAGAGACAGCCCTAACTGCAGTTGAGTTAATATTCAGTGAAAAACACAAATAAATAAATTAAATACAGTACTATATGCAAGAGAGCAGATAAAAGTGTACTTAAATTTACTTATATATCAAGCTGATTTCAGGTAGATGTTAGCTGGCCAAAGCTCGAATCCCCAAATGATGTGGAAACTCTTCAAAGGGGCCTTCCAAAAACAGATGCTTGGTGCCAGAGCTAGCTCAATGCCAAGAAATGTATAGTTATCTGCTTTGGGAAAAAACATGTACCCGTGAATTACCACATAGGTGGCAGTACACCAAACACTGAAAGTGTGATAAGAGACTTAGGGACACAGGTGGACAGTGGTCTCACCTTCAATAGCAACATCGCCACAACAGTCAGGAAATCCTTCTGTGTGGCACACCTCATCACTAAGGGCTTTTCATTCAGAAAAAAGGAGGTCATTGTCCCACTGTACTCATCCCTCCTTAGACCCATTATAGAATACAATACCCTGTTTGGTGTGTACCTCTCAAGACATCCGCAACAACTGGAAAGGCCGCAGAAATACCTCACTAAAAGAATCACAGGCCTAAAGCAGATGCCCTATGCTGACCGCCTTAAAAAACTCCAGCTATACTCTGTCGCATATTGTCTACTCAGAGGCAATCTCTGCTTAACATACAAGGCCATGTCAAACCCAGAGCTGTTGGACACGCTACACCTAAAGAAATCCCAATCCCTCAGAGCCACATGCTCCAGGGATCTAAACCTTGTCATCACTATAAACAAAACATGGAGGGATAGGTTCCTGACCCAGGGACACCCCAGACTCTGGAATAGACAGTCCATACATGTCAAGCAGAATGCCTCTTTGGCCCTCTTCAATAGGAACTTTGACGATTGGATGGGAGAAAGGAAATTCACCCCAGGGATCACGTCAGTGGACCTGCTAGACAGGGGTCCAGGGACGTAAATAGTGTGGGAAGAAATAGTCAGGGAATTGTTATGGCTAGGCTTGTATAGGCCCTAGGGCCGATAGCCTAGTACCAACCTATGAACCTATGAGGGACCCTCATTCATGTACATACAGTTGCAGCTGCTCAGCCAAGGCAGTCTATGTACCAAGCAATCCATCAGTTAATCAAATCAAATCAGGTTCAAGCTGGCAACTTGAATCCTGATGCATCAGTTAATCAATTAATAAATTCAGGCACTAATTATCAAACTCGAGTCCTAACATCAAGTAGGCAGTTCAGAAAGCAAATCAGGAGGGTCAGTTAAATGAGCACATCATGTTTTTTATAGACAAATCATGTCTGAAGGTGCATAATGACAGTTTTAGCCAGCACGTTTTGGAATATTGCAACTGCTGACTTGACATTAACTAAAATAACATTTGATTTCCTGATGTCTGCAACATCAGAACAAAACATCACGTTATTTTTAGTTCATTTTTATACACTATCTTCTTTAATATATTAGACCTTGTCTAAAACATGCCTCTCCGAAGCATGGCTAATTCCTCTTTTTGCACAGGCATTGAGCTGAAAAGTTCACAAGCTGCAGTTTTGTAAGAGATATGTTTGTCTCATATATTTGTATAGCTTAAATGCAAATATTTTATACAGCTTAAATGTAAAACTCTGATTAATGAATGCAGGATTATTAAAGACATGCTCACTAATAATTGTATCATAACAGGCTAACAAGCATAACCTCTATCTGATTATTGCAGATTTCTGTTCTTGTCTTTGCTACTCACTTTGCTGTTTCATGCCCAACCCAGAGGGAACCGACTCAGTAAAACTGGAAAGAATGCATGGGCCCTATACACCATCCTGAAACATGTTTAACATCCATAAGTCTATCACAATCTGTTGCCAAAGATGACTGACTGTACAGAGCAAGTTATTAGTACAGATTTTGTGAAATAGGGTCAAGAGGAGTGGAGGTGTGGTAAAGAATGCTATAGTTGTAGACTGTTCCTTTTTAGGAAAGGATCCTTGTTTCTTATTGTTCCTCTCTTACCATCTCTTTTTATTGCCCCGTTTATTTATTTATTTATTTATTTTACAGTTTGTTTACTGGGATAGTCCATTGGGCCAAGAAGAGACCATTTTCAATGGAGACCCGTGGAGAAAAGCTCCATGAACAACAATATAATATGAAGACAATGTGTTTACATGTTTGTAATATTACTGAAGAATGATGGTGTTACACAACATGACAAATAATCCACAACTGCAGTGAAAATACAGTCAAAAAAGCAAAAGGTAAAATTACACACACACACACACACACACACACACACACACACACACACACACACACACACACACACACACACACACACACACACACGCACACACACATACAAATAAGTCAATTAAAATAAGAAAAATCCATTGGTGCTTATTCCTGTTAGATTTGTTACAATGTGAAATAACGCAGGGTTGACGTTACAGTTTTACATGAAATCTCTCTGTTTGGATTGAAAAGGCAGGATTGTTTGTTTTCTTTCTTTGCCATGAAAGACGATCTAGGAGATTTTTAAGGGGTGAGCTTGAAAATGTTTGGAAACTCCCTAAATTATTTTTCTTCTCTCATAAAACTATTTGAGGACTTGAGCAGCAGATGAGCCAAATAAAATCTTATTTAAAGCTGAATTCAAAATTTCAGACTTCACCTCATTAGAAAACGTTTGATAACATAACCAGGCATACCTTCTCAAAATAGTAGCAGAAACATAGGCCCTAGACAGTATCTGTACAATCATACACACTCATTAAAGCATGTTTAGATTCTTGACAAATGTTGGAAAAAAATAGCTTTGAGATAGGCACTACCGTAAGGAATATGAATGGTAACTAGTTCTCTCAAACTGTCTATACAAAAAAGCACAAACTTCTACATATGGGTCTCAGAGTTAAGAATTCTATACACTAAAGTGGAAGAAGAAATTCACTTACCAAATGTGTCCAATGTATTCCCTTCTTTGTCCACAGGGCAAAGGTTGGAGAAAAGGAAGAGCGTGTTTACTGCTGGTGACATTATGGAAATGGCTTTATGGTCAGGCCTAAGGCAAGAAAATAATTGCTTGCTTGTCTAGAAACTTTGTAAAACCAATTCACTTTTTTGTCAGACTGGAGGTTGTGACTCAGGGTTGTTACATTCAGCGTTACAAACACGCTGACACTAGTGGAGGAACAGGTGTGGAATGAGGCATGACCATTTATAACATATTGTAATATTCCTTCACTTTAAGGGGAGCATCCATTTGTTCCTATAAGGACACCTCATTCATCCTGGAAATAATCTGTGAGAAGGAAAATTCTTCTAAAGGAGGTTGCAAGGTCCAAGTTTCCTCAGCATCTGAGATTTGGGCTTGAGAATCTATGTCAGAAACATTTGACATGTCTTTCTCAGGAATACGTTTACTGACCTGATTTATTTATTTTCTGACATTTGTTTTCCAGAAAAGTCTGACTAGAGAATTTTATCCATGTTCAGCGTTGGCCTCTGGAGAAAAGCTCCACAAATAAAAGAACAGAAACATATACATAGGTGAAAAATATATGTTGCATACTAAGTACCAGATTGATGGTCTGTAATGTTTTCTTGGCTAAGGTAAGAAAAGCATATCTTCTTAAAGATATCATGTCTTCTGATGAACAATGTGTAACCTTTTGTTTTGTCTTTACAGATATCTCTGAAGACTGAAAACTTCTAACCCATCAGCAGGTCTCTTCCCCTGGCCACAACTAGTAGCATCCCCAGGTATGTCTCTGTGTGCAGTAAAGATGGATCCCCATGCCCGCTTTGGACACTGGAGCAGCTGAAGAGGGTGTAGCTGACCCATAGTTCATTGGGGCTGAAACAACTACACAGAGGAAGCCAGAAAGATAAGTGAGTGGTCTGAAGAAGGTTTACTGGCCACTGTAGATTAACCACCATTGGTCGCGGTGAAGACTGAGCCTGAAGAGTTGACAAGTGCTCATTGGTAAGTTGTTTTTCTTTCCTAGGAACTATGAAAGTCGGACCGACAGGAATGGGATAAGTATCCATGTTGTGACAGAGCAGGATGCTTCAGATGTGGTAAGAAAGACTGGAAGGAGTCAGCAGGAAGGTGACTTGTTAAATTGTTTGCACAAGTAGCACACTTACTGTTTCACAGACATATAGTATCCCCAAAACAATGTAATCCATAAGCAGCACACTAAATGCCTATCAAAGACCCCCTCTCAAACCAAATTTAGTCTGACAGAAAAAAAATAGCAGGTAAGTTGTCAGAGTGTAACACAAACAGTACATAACTTGTAGTCATCCATGCCAAGTAAAACACTTTCTCACACAAAACTTGTACTGCAAAAATTATAAAGTTAATATAAGTAGTACATTCTGTTACCAAATAAGCCCCCAAAATAGCCAAAGCTAAGAACAGTGGTCCTTTACAGTACGCTTTCAATATAGAGCTATACTGGGTTTCCTAAAGGGATAGACCCAGTAAAATAATATAAAAGTGGGGAATGTGGAATGTGGTTTATTGAAAAAAGCTGTATATGTGGTTTATGCAGGTTCAAATGAATGGGCTGTCTCAATGTGGCTTGCAAGTATAGAGAGCCCTCATTCCCACTGGTGCTAAAGACTTTAGGCTTCATCAGTTATGTTTTCCCAAGAATTAACAACTGACCATCTTCCAAAAGCTTTGGCTGCCTACAACATTTCCACTCTGACTACTGATTGGTTATCTCTGAGAAGGGAAAATCAGCGTCAGAGTGGAAAATCTTCAGTACTTTACTGCTGACTCATGAAGAATCAGTTCAGTGGCTTCATAAGAGAAACAACCAGCCTTTATCGCCTTTCTGGCAAATAATTCCCTTTTGGTAACCCTTCCACAAAGAACTTTTAGCACCTGCACATCAAGTTAATAAGCACCCTAACAACTGCATAAAACATGAACCATAGGCTATAACTCAGAATTAGCAGCAGCAAGATTTATGAGGCTGAGGAAAATTTGTAGCTCGGTGAATGAATTCCAAATTGAAACTAATAAGATGGAAGCTACATTTGTGAGTAGGGGATATAACAAAATTCATGTAAGAAGGGCAAGAACTGAGGCTTCTAACATGTCTAGAGATGAGCTCCAATGGCTTAAAGATAAAAATATAGAATATGCTAACAATGTATCAGCACTGAGACTTATAACAACATATGATACAAATACCTTAGGACACCTGCATTACTCTTTGTCAGGTGTACTGCCCCAGTCAAACTCCACACCTGACACTGTCCCCAGAGAAGGTTGTACCTGGACACCCAGGTGCTTGGGGCCAGAAGTGAGAGTTTGGATGTGACTCGCCCCCCTCCCCCACCTCACTGGGTAAGTGAAAAAATGATAAGAGTAGTACTTCACTGGTGCCTGAGGCCTCCCACTTATTCTATACCTCTCATGTCCTCTTCACAGTGCCAGACTAGAGTCAAACTCAACAGGGTCTGCTTTCCCCGCTGATTATGTAAGTGTAGTGTATTTTATGTAGGCCAAACTTTGAGACCACTAAAGCAATGAATAGCTGTACATCTTAGTGACATAAATTGTTAAGTGCCCTAGAAGTGCTTTATATAACATAAACATGAACAAGCTTCTGCCCATTTTATTTTTGTCAGTATTGATCTAGGGGTTGGTGAAAGTTTATCCATCTTGTCCAAACATAAAATATTAGATAAAAAAAGAAAAATTATGGATTATCAACTTAGGTGCTATGTACAAACCAGGATTAAATGAATATTGGTAGGATGATTTATTTAATGCATTTAAAATGTGAATAATGGATTTGTATTGTGGTATTTATTGTGGTATTTATTACATTTGCCTGATTAGGATTATATTTATTCATAATAATGTAGAATGATAGTTAGAATTGATAAAATGGATTGTTATTTGTTAAAAATATTTATTGTTATTATGTATGTATAATAATCTGATTCTGCCACTTTAAATGGTGTTTTTTTTAAATGGATGTGCTACATGAGCCCGCTTTGCACTGATGACATCAGTGGCTTTGTTTTGTTCATGCCAGACTGCTTATGTGTTGGATTATCTTATCATGTTGGTGTTTATTTAATAAATCACTATTTTGGTGAATATTCCTATTCCGAGTGCTGGTTCCTTGTTGGAAGTGGAGTTTAGATTCGTTCATTGCACCAGTTATCGGTTGTTGTACCATGGTATGTTGGAGAGCTGATATATATATACTGATTAGGTTTATATTTATTCATAATTATGTGGAATGATAGTTAGAATTGATAAAATGGATTATTATTTGTTAAAAATATTTATTGTTATTATGTATGTATAATAATCTGATTCTGCCACTTTAAATGGTGTTTTTTTAAATGGATGTGCTACATGAGCCCGCTTTGCACTGATGACATCAGTGGCTTTGTTTTGTTCATGCCAGACTGCTTATTTCTTGGATTATCTTATCATGTTGGTGTTTATTTAATAAATCACTATTTTGGTGAATATTCCTAGTCCGAGTGCTGGTTCCTTGGTGGAAATGGAGTTTAGATTCGTTCATTGCACCAGTTATCGGTCGCTGTACCATGGTATGTTGGAGAGCTGATATATATATATATATATATATATATATATATATATATATATATATATATATATATATATATATTTATATATAGTTCCCCTTCACAAGATCGAATTCCTATAAACTCGAAATTCATAATCCCGAAGCCAGAATCTCGAGTTTACAGAAACTCGAAAATGTGAAGGGGAAATAAAAAAAAAAAAAAAGCATCTTTCTAATGTTTTTGCAGGCTGCACCCCCCACCCCCCCCCACTTAAATATCCCTACTTCGAGATCGCACTACAGTGAAGGAAAGGGAAATCTCCCATTCTGCGCTATATGCGTAAGCGCAAAATGGAAGATTTCCCAGTTCTCCACTATATTGCAGTCATGCAGCTCTTAGATGACAGCTGCAAGGGTGCAGGGGGATCTATCTCCTGCAAAAAGGTAACTGAACTCTTTCTTTTATAACCCTAAACTTCCCATTCACAATTTCGAGTGAATGGAAGTTCGAGATTCTGGTCTCGAGCTTATGCATTTCGAACTTCCATTCATTCGATCTTGTGAAGGGGAACCATATATATATATATATATATATATATATATATATATATATATCTCTAAGGAAATAAATCCACAGATTCCAGCAGCTCATATGCACGTATGGTGATGGCTAGATTTACCAATAATTTCAAGAATTTCTTGCTGGAACTTGTACTGTGGATTTATTTTCTCTGATGTAAAAATCTTATTCTGGGTGCATTTATTTTTGACTGAAGCTGTCTGTGCATCATAAAGGTGCTGTTTGTGTTTTTGATATATGTACTAACAATACAACTAGATATGGGAGTGGCTTTTATTATGTTCATTTTACTCAGCAAAAACATTACACCATCAATTGCACTATATTATTATTTTTTTGGTGGGGGCCAAGTTTCCCCTGCACCCCATGTGGAAGGGATGGCCACTAGACATCCTTAGGTTGCGCAACTGGCCCCAGCTGTACAGAAATTCTGGGGCAGAACAGTGAGGCTGGAAGACCCAGCGATGTATGTAGGGAACAAGGTAGAAAGGCCATAGGATGAAGCAGGGGAGCAAAAACGTGCATAAAAAACATATATTTAACAAGTCCATTATCCATACCATCAAAGATTTATTGTACGTTCCATCTTTGTGAGCAATTAAGAAAAGTCTACTCCATTCATTCTAAGAAATACATTAAAAAATGGACCAACACATACTACATACAAAATACACAGGAGTGTAGGTATGCCACAGGAACATCAAACAAACATTTATTTGCACCAAAAGAGTAATTTTTTTTACCACTAAACCAAATAATCAGACATTTACTTACAATCTATCCATGCCTTCAGATGTTTACATACATTCCACCCTTGTGAGCAACTAAGAAAACCCACTTCATTAACACTAAAAACAAGTAAAAAGCTAGCCAATCAGAAAAGAGCATAAGCAAGAAAATGAAGTAGATTCTAAATATTTACACAAAATAAAATGAGGTGAAAGCAGAAACTATAAAGTAAGACATCCTTTCATTACCTTCACTACACTACTGAATAAAAAAATAAAGTGACAACATGAATGAAACTTATTGTAGAGCAAGACTAGAGTACTATCATCCATTTGATAAAAACCTAAGGAAACCATATAGCTCTGATCAGTAGACACTTTATAAAAATGCCACAGTCCATTAAAATGAACTGGAAATAGTAATTCAACTAGGTAAACCCAGATAGGTGGAATATGTACAGGTTTCCTTGTGGAATAAAAATATAATTATTAACAATGTAGGATTAGGTAACACAGTTTGGCACTCATAATTTCATCAACTGTCCCCATAACCTACAGTGCAGTATATTTCATGTATTAAATACAAGACAGCCTCACATACTGCGCATTTAAATGTTGACATTTATATATATATATATACATATAATATATATATATATATATATATATATATATATATATAAAAAAAAAATATATATATATATATATATGTGTGTGTGTGTGTGTGTGTGTGTGTGTGTGTTTTTCTATGTAAGTATATGGGTCTACTTCTGTTCTTCAAAATTACATTTTATCGAATAACAGAAACACAAGCCCATTTCTGCAAAAGTGCATTTACGCAAAAATGCACTTTTGCGAATTACAGTTTACCAGTGCACGGTACAGTGGGGATAAGGGTATATACCCTTTTCCTCACTGTAGTGTGATTTCAGAGTTAGTATACTCAAGTAGCAGGGGTGTGGGGGGTGCAGGGGTGCTTGCCCCCCTGCAAAAATGTGTTTGTAATGTGTTTAATTGTTGTCTGGTGCATTGGTAAACTGTAATTGGTGAAAGTGCATTTTTGTGTAAATGCACTTTCACAGAAATAGGTTGATATTTCTTTCTTAGATAAAGTGTAATTCCAAAGACAGAAGTAGACCAGTGTGTGTGTGTGTGTGTGTGTGTGTGTGTGTGTGTGTGTGTGTGTGTGTGTGTGTGTGTGTGTGTGTGTGTGTGTGTGTGTGTGTGTGTGTGTGTGTGTGTGTGTGTGTATATGTATATGTATATAGTTCATAGGTTTAGTGTTTTACAGCAAAACACATACGGTATTTCCCAGTTACCACAAAATCTGATCACTTTATTTTCAGTATGCTTCCATAACACAGAGGATTATGACTGGGTCCCTGATCATAAGTAATATGTTAAGTGTTTGAGACATGGATATCAAGAATTTCTCATAAAGAGAGAAGCTCAAGAGGTGAATCTTGACAAATATGTGGAGAACACATAACTTCCAGGGTTATTACTGGAAAGACATAATTATAACACTTTGTAGTTGAGTGAAGCTTTACCTGCTCACATGCATTCCAAAAAAGGAAAAGAAAAGAAAAGGAGAACAATGTAATAGAGGTGTGTGTTTTATAGCTTAAGAATCTGTAACCCCCTCTGTACACAGAGACTGACCGTCCAAGAAGAGTATCAAGAAGCCAGTCAACACTTCACTGAGACTTTTTAAAAAGTCCAAATGAAGTGCTAAAATTTGTTTAGTGGCTTCCCACTGCTCCTCTGCTGTTGCCGTTGAGAACTGTTGAACATGAGACTAGTACTTAACAGAGCTGAGGGGTGTATAACAAGTGTTAAGAACTATTGTGTCATCAGAAATTTGCTTAATAAACCTGTCTTTTTATTAGTTTTAGAGCATAATTCTCAGCACTCCATGCACTGCATAACAGTCACACATAAATAACCTTGCAGCTCTTTCAACAGAATCAAATGACTAAAATAACACATTATGGACTGTATGATCTCCTTGTCATTCTTACCTTCCCCACAAAGTCTGAGAGGTTGAAAATTGCCATGATCAGAATAGGAAGCCATTCTCCCAAAGTGCAGTTCCGAATTTCAGACTCCAGTCCAGGAAAAAGACACAATGTGATTAAATATGTCACTGCTATGGAAAGCATATAGGCCCAAATTACCCGTGACACAATGTATCTGTGTAATATCATGTCTAAAAGAAGCAAAATAAAGAAAGACATAAAGCTGACGCATTATTTCATTGCATTTTGTGAGAGTGTTGGACAGTAGAAGACTTCTAAAATTTCAAAATAAGTACTTATGAATACACAAAATGCTACTCTGGCTCAACCATGATACAAAGCATTCAGTTATTTATATGAATGTCAGATTCTTGTGCATATCAAAATCGTCAAGCGTTTTAGTGTTTCATAAACTGAATCCTTCAGATTTTACTTGATTTCAGAATCAGTATTCTGTTACGTTTTTATGGGGACTAATACCGATACAGGGCTGAAGTTGAACAGCACCTAACGCATGAAGAAAGCTCTTTGCCATGTGCCCATGCCAGGTTTAAGGTTTGCAGTGGATAATTCTAATTCAGGATGTTTTTTTTTCTTCTTGCATTTCTCCACTGATCTTCACTACATTAAGAGTACAAGAAATACCCTAAAGTATATGTCATAGCAGAGGTATACACTTCTTAAACCCTGCTCCCTTTCAAGTGTATGACTAAAGACTTGAGTAGAAATCCTCATGAAACAGCAATGTACCCCATGTACAACCAGAGATCTCTGAGAGCCACCTTGTCCTCCAATGTCACACCAGCAGCTGAGTCCACGTCACTGTTTCCCTTCTCCTCATGACCCAGCCATTGTCATGTCTACGTCAATAAATTATTATTCATTTAATGTGGCTGCATTGATTTGCACAACAATAAGAAGAAGAAAAAGTTTACAATTCTGTACTTTGAATATTGTAATTAAAATGGACAAGTCTTTCAGTTATTTACAAGTGCACACCACGTTTTAAATGCTTCACTCAATGCAACCAGTTTAAAAGAGAGAATGTTATTATTTTAATATTCATCAACACAGCCCTTCATGACTGTTTCTAGGTCTGTATGGAGCATGTCAAAATGCAGTTTTGGTTGCTAGTTCATTAATAAACTTCTTCACCTGGCCAATAACATAGTGTAGTCACACAGCTAAGTGCATGTTAAGCCCTTCTTCATCTACCTGTGTCCTTCTTGGACAGGGGCAATAGGTGATGATTTTAGTGTCTGCTTGAACCAGACACCTTGGGAACACAGGTTGAACTTGCCTAGGCTTGTAAAGGCCCTGAGACTGTTAGCCTAGTAACCTCCTATGATCTTATGATCCTATTTCACTAAACAAGCAAACATTTCCAAGTGTTAAACTTCAGTGTCACTGTCAGACTTACAGTTCTGAGGCCATATTTATAAATCTATATAAGCAATGGGTAGAGCTCCCGTTGTGCAAAACTCAGAATTCATGTACAACAGATCCACAAATCATACTACATCTCACAGATAGAGGTTGCATGTTTCTAAGTGTGTGTGATTCTGTTATTTTTATACACTAGATAGATCATCTTTATTGACCCAAACAACAATCTGAACTAATCTTTAGGTAAACATTTGAAATCAATGTGGCAGGCATTGTTAGTTGTACACTCTATTTCTGCTGCTAAAAAGTTGTCATTTTATAAGCAAAGCTGACTTTGTTGTCTTACAAATAAGTATGTCAATTTCAAGAAGATCCAGTGGGAAGGTGATCCACTAGGCAGAAGTAGAGAGAATACAGTCATTGAGTGGGAAACCAAAT